>NC_041387.1:113541507-113542264 GCF_002162155.2 Triticum dicoccoides | reverse complement strand
AGAAGAAGTGGAAAAAAGATGAAAAAGAAGACGAAGAAAAGAAGTATAAGAAGTAGAAGAAGTAGAAGAAGAAGAATAGAAGAAAAGAAAAGAAGTAAAAGAAGTAGAAAAAAGAAGAAGAAGAAGAAGAAGAAGAAGAAAGGAAAGAAGAAGAAAGGAAAGAAGAAGAAGAAGAAGAAAGGAAAGAAGAAGAAGGATAGAAGAAGAAGAAGAAAGGAAAGAAGAAGAAAAAAGAAGAAGAAGAGAAGGAAAGAAGAAGAAGGATAGAAGGAAACACCCCGACCACTGACTCCGACACCCCGATCCCGACACCACACCCCGACACCTGACCCCGACACCCTGACCCCGACACCCCGACCCCGACACCACACCCCGACACACAGACCACGACACCACACCCCGACACCCCGACCCCGACACGACACCCTAACCCCGAAACAGCACCCCGACACCGACATGACACCCCGACCCCCTAAACCTCCCGAAAAGGTGCTCTTTGGCCTTCCAGAGGCCGACGGGGTTATATATTTGTGAATTATTAGTTAGGTCATATATTTTTCGATTTTGTTATGAAAAACATCATATATAATTGTGTTGATCGGGTAGATTTAAATGTGCAGTTGTTTCATCGCTGCGAGGTTTGGTGTTCGACGACCGCGCCGTGCGTTTGACGAGCTCTGCCCCTTCGTTCGTGGGTGAGCACAAATGACATGTCCTTCTCCCCCATTAATTATTTGCACAAATGACATGAAATTTG
>NC_041387.1:113539577-113541497 GCF_002162155.2 Triticum dicoccoides | reverse complement strand
GACACACAGACCACGACACCACGGCCCGACACCCTGACCCCGACACGACACCCTGACCCCGAAACAGCACCCCGACACCGACATGACACCCCGACCCCCTAAACCTCCCGAAAAGGTGCTCTTTGGCCTTCCAGAGGCCGACGGGGTTATATATTTGTGAATTATTAGTTAGGTCATATATTTTTTGATTTTGTTATGAAAAACATCATATATAGTTGTGTTGATCGGGTAGATTTAAATGTGCAGTTGTTTCATCGCAGCGAGGTTTGGTGTTCGACGACCTCGCCGTGCGTTTGACGAGCTCTGCCCCTTCATTCGTGGGTGAGCACAAATGACATGTCCTTCTCCCCCATTAATTATTTGCACAAATGACATGAAATTTGTTAGCTAGCTATATATGTGTCTTGAATCATCAGTATGCGTAACCAATATGTGTCTCCCGTTCAAAAGCGTCATAGTTATAAATATGCATGCATTTGCATATTTATAACCTTGATTCTTTCGAATTGTCCAACACTATCCATGGACAGCTCGAGTATGTGTAGATTGGGTTCATTTTCCCATATGCTTTGCTCCGGATCCGACACATAAATTTTGTCAGTGCCTCCCCTGTTGTTCTCCGGATACACATCCTCTCTATTTATTGCAGAGACGTGTATCAGGAGAATAGCGGGGAGGTGCTGCCGAAATTTTGCGTCGGATCCGGAGCATAGCTTGGGAAAATGAACCCAATCTACACATACTCGGGTGGGATTAGGACCTATCATTACCTATTAGAGTGTAGGTTGCATGGACGTAATAAAATTGACAAAGTAGATCAACTGATGAATATATACATGGTGAATTATATATATAATTGTTGTGTGTCCAGTAGCTATGAAAGTCAAGATGAGTGATGGTGCGTGGATGTATACCGGTCACACTGGTCAGAACAAATGGAGCGCTGAATGGTTCACAAAAACAAGGGGTTTGTGTAAGCCGCATTTGCAAATGGCCAGAGGAAAACTTGGTGCCCCTGTTTCCGATGTGGCAATTGGGAAAAGAGGACAGAGGCTGAAATGGGTAAACACCTGCAGAAGAATGGTTTTACGCCCGATTATACGGTGTGGACATTTCATGGTGAGTCTGCCCAACGTGACCGAGCTGAGGTGGATCATCGTCGCACTGACGAGCATGGTACCAGGATGGAAAACATGGTGCAAGACTATGATGATGCTCGGGATTCGGACGAGGAGATGGAGGAATCTGCAAAGGCCTTCAATGAAATGTTGGAGTCTTCAAAACGTCCGCTCCACGAGCACACTGAGCTTTGTCAGTTGGATGCCATCTCACAAGTAATGGCTTTGAAGGCTCAGTTCAACCTGGGCAGAGAATGCTATGACGCAATTATGACAGTATTTGGATGCTTTCTACCTAAAGGCCATGTAATGCCTGCAAACCTGTACCAGTCGGACAAAATCCTCCGTGCACTGAAGATGCCCTATGAGAAGATACATGCCTGTGAGAAAGGATGTGCCTTATTTAGGCTTGACTATGCGGACTTGAACTATTGTCCCATTTGCAAGTGTTCCAGGTATATTGTGGTAGACAACGGTATGGGTGAGAAGACACAAACCAAAATCCCTGTTAGTGTTCTTTGGTATATGCCAATCGTACCAAGACTTCAACGTCTTTTCATGGTCGAAGAGATGGCCAGACAGATGACATGGCACAAAACAGGCAAAAGAACCAAACTAGATGCATATGGTAATCTGATGATGGTACACACATCGGATGGTGTTGCGTGGAAAAGGTTTGATGAATTACATGCTGACAAAGCGGCAGATCCGAGGCATCCTCGAGTCGGCATCAGCACCAATGAGTTCAGTGTGTTTGGTATGACGGCAGCCCAATACAGTTGTTGTCCCGTATTTGTCTTTC
>NC_041387.1:113533675-113539280 GCF_002162155.2 Triticum dicoccoides | reverse complement strand
AACATTTTCCTGACGTTGATAATTCCAGGGCCCAACTATCCGGGGAAAAATATGAATGTGTACATGCATCCTCTTAAGGACGAATTGCAAGAAGCCTGGGATAATGGGTTCAAGACATACGACGCCTATAGCAAACGAAACTTCATAATGTGTGTCTGGTACATGTACTCGACGCATGACTTGCCGGCGTATGCGCTATTCGTTGGCTGGTATGTGCATGGAAGGTTCCCGTGCCCCACATGCAAGGGAGCTCTTCAGTTTTGTTGGCTTCAGGCCAGTCGCAAGTTTTCTTGCTTCGACATGCATAGACAGTTTCTGGATCCTCGCCATAAGTTCAGGAAAGACAAGAAGAACTTCATCAGAGGTAGAGTTGTAAAAAACTCTACACCACCTGCGTTGACAGGCCAACAGACCCTGGATCAGTTAAACGCTCTCGAGCCAGATCCAGAGCGTCCAGGGTACTTCAAGGGGTATAATTCTGAGCACGCCTGGACTCACAAAACATGCTTATGGGATCTGCCTTACTTCAAAGGATAATACTAAGGCTAGAGTCGATCTGGAGGCGCTATGTGATAGGCCATTACAAAACATGAAAGAACCGAACGGAAAGCAGAACTGGACGAAGCCAAAGGCATGGTTCAATCTTGGAAGGCCAGCTATGAGGGAAATTATCTTGTGGGTGAAAATGCAGTTGATGTTCCCCGATGGGTATGCAGCGAATCTAAAGAGGGGAGCGAGTCTTCATAAATTGAAGATATTTGGTCTCAAGAGTCATGATTGGCACATATGGATTGAGCGGGTAATGTCGGTGATGTTGCGTGGCTTCATCCCTAAGGATGAATGGCTAATACCGGCAGAACTCAGCTATTTCTTCCGTGTTCTTTGTGCGAAAGAACTATCGCCTGGCGTGCTAGAAGAAATGGAAGAGTTGGCGCCAGAGTTGATCTGCAAGTTAGAGAAGATCTTTCCATCGGGCTTCTTTAATCCAATGCAGCATTTGATTTTGCATCTCCCGACCGAGGCAAGATTGGGGGGGGGGGCGTGCAAAATCGTTGGTGCTACCCAACTGAGAGGATGCAGAAGACGCTTCGAGAAAAATGTAAAAATAAACGTAGAATTGAAGCGTCTATGGCTGAGGCATTCATCACTGAGGCGGCAAACTTCGTGACAGCACACTACGAAACCAAAAATCGTCATTTGCATAATCCGAAGCCTCAGTACAATGCTGACGAGCCTAAAAAGGGTGGATCCAACCTCAGCCTATTCAAAGGCAATCTCGCACCAGCCAGTGTTTCAAATCCAGTATCTTTGGATAACGAAGAATGGTGGACCATTTCATTGTATATCTTCAACAACCTGATAGAAGTGCGGCCGTACATCGAGGAAGTTCTCGGTACATTGTTTTGCAACTTCTATTTCCTTGGAACTGCTCTTATTCCTGGATATTTCATACAGTCGATACGTCGCCCTATTCTCGTATGGAGCGGTGATACAAAAGGATTCCGTCGAAGAGTATGAGCTTCTCGCAAAGCAAGGAGGCTATCCCGGTTTCATCTCTTGGTTCAAACAAATGGTAAATTCTATTAGACAATTTCATTGAATTCGCTAATTTGTGTGTAATGCAACAATCCTTTCATATTAAACTTGTAGGCTAATTCATAGTCTATGGACGCCGAATTGAGACAAGTCGCTAATGGTTTTGACTATAAGGTCTGTTCATTTGACAAATACGACATCAACGGGTATCGTTTTCGTACCTATGGCAAAGAGCTATCTATGGCCGAACGAAAGTCTACAAATTGTTGTGTATCTGCTATCGGCGAAGGAGGTACCGAGTATTATGGGAGAGTTGAAGCAATTTATGAACTTCTATTCTATGGTGAAAACCCACCGAATGTCGTAGTCTTCAAATGTTATTGGTTTCAGCCGAAGGAGACTAGAAGGACTCATGAACATATAGGGCTAGTTGAAATCAACCAAAGCACCCATTTAGATGTTCCTAATGTCTATATTATTGCTCAACAGGCGACCCAAGTATTCTATCTACCCTGGGCCTGCCAAAATAATACAAATCTGAAAGGTTGGGATGTCCTTTATGAAGTGCTGCCACGTGCTAGACTATCTCCCCCAAAGGAAGAGGATTATGAACCTTACATTAACCCAGACACATATGAAGGAGAATTCTTCCAAGAGACACGTCTTTCCAAAAAGCATTTCAAGAACCGGTATACTTCACCCCAAAACATTGAAGTAGACAGCGACAGTGAATCCCACATCACCCCAGAGGAGGAACAAGAAGAGCCGGAACAAGAAGAGGTTACTGTTGCGGACGACCTCCCAATGCTTGACCGATTACGTAAAGGTGGCCTTCCACATGTTGATGCCACTGAACCCTATGAGCCCGTCATTGATTATAGTGATGATGATGATTATGCATTTATTGATGATACTGATCGAGATTATTAGTAGTGTCAGGTATTCAATTTTTTATGTTGTACTTGATGATGATACACTTAAGTGATATACATATTATTATTCATGTCGGTATTTTTTTATGCTGTACTAATTTCGTTTACTCTTTGTCATGGCAGGTGTTGAAAGATGGAAGGGGAGCCGACTGAGGCCAAGGACAAACGTGCCCAAATTGAAGGTGTGCCACACCACCAAGGTAGCTCCAGCTTATATCAGTTCGGGCGGAATTGGGTAATGTGGTTTGCTTCATTATTAATGCAATTCATTCATCATGCTAGCTTGAGCCCTTTAATTACTAATTTACTTTGTTTCTCTCTTTTAGGCATGCTACAATAAGACGGATAAGGTGCCAGAGGGGTACGACCTGTATGCCATGGCCCACACTGCCTCTTACAAGCAAGTCAAGGGGAAGGCGAGGAAAGGGGAGGAGTTTAACCCGAGCCAGATCCCCTACAATCCAGAGCAGGTGATGATATCTAGTGGCGGGAGGTCCCGTGGCTCCATAGCCATTGATCCAGAGATTGCTCCTGAGACCACGGTGAGTTTAATTTGAATGGACGTTACTTGCTAGTCTTAACATTTGAGTGTCATCATGCTAATGAAACATTGGAAATGATCTTTGGTGCAGCGTTACTCCACACAAGCATCACACAATCCTTCTCCAGCTACTGGCCTGAGCCAGCCCGCTGCCACACCTCCATGATCAAGGTAAGTTTCTCTAGTTTTTTGCTTAACAAATGCATAAAGACCTAGACTTAGCTTTATTTCATCCAATATGCTTACCTTAATGACCTAGACGTAGCTTCTTTTCCTGCAAAATGACTTAATAAGCTTACTGACCTCCAAAACCAGCCATTTTACCTAAGTTATCTCTAAAACGATCTATACTTAGCTTTGTTTCCTCCAAAATGACCTAAGTTAGTTATAATATGCTTAGTTAACTAGGTTTGCTCAATAATGACATGTACTTACCTTACTTATGTAAAAAACGGCATAATTAGCTTAGTTAGCTCATAAACGATCCATTTTACCTACATTAGCTCTAAAATGATGCATTTTACCTAAGTTAGCTCATAAACGATCCATTTCACCTAAGTTACCTCACAAACGAGGGCATGCTTCTTCTTCTAGTCTTCTTCTTCTAGTCACCTATTCCTAACTTTCTTATTTGTCATTTTGCAGATTTCATTCACTTCTCGGAAGCTAGCTTGCTATGATGGAGTGCTTGTTTTTAATTTCATTCTCTTCTAGTATTCTTCTAGCTTGCTACGATGGAACTTGCTATCTTGATGAAACTTTGCATTGTAATATGTATGTGCAACTTTGCTATCTTGATGGAACTTGCTATGTATGAGTGGATGGAACTATATATGTATGTACAATGAAACTTATGTGCTGTTAAATAGCTCTGTGAAATATATCTATATATGTCATATATATTTGCTATGAAAATTGTTGGATTTAAAAAAAACAGAAAAAAGCGCCAATATGCAAGCTCTTTGCCGTCAGCCACCGATGGCAAAGGTCTCTTTGCCATCAGCAGCGGACGGCAAAGAGGCCATGTGGCAGGCAACTGTGCTTCTTGGGAGGCTGACCTATTTGGTCAGTTTGCCAACAGTGGCTGACGGCAAAGAGAAAAAAACTTTGCCTACAGCGGCGGACGGCAAAGGACTTCCGATGTTTGCCGTCAGCGGCCGACGGCAAAGGCTTGCCGTTAACCACCTAACGGAGTAACAGCGCAATTATTGCCGTCAGTATTCTTTGCCGTCGGCAGCTGATGGCAAAGGACCCTTTGCCGTCAGCCGCCCAAAGCGGACGGCAATGTAGCTCTTTGCCGTCCCGTACGTTGCCGTCCACTTTTGCCGTCCGCGGCGAACGGCAAAGACCTTTGCCGTCCGCCATCCGTGCCTTTGCCGTCCGCCGTGGCTGATGGAAAAGTAGTTGATTCCTGTAGTGATAGTATGTAGTACGCTTCATGAACCTTGCTTTGTGCATGGTTTAAAGTTTTTGAGGCATGTGTGGCACATAAAAGTTGTGCATTTTATGTATTATATTCAACATATGTTTGTCCCACTTGCAAAGCGATGGTGGTTGTCCTCTCACACCCACTTAAGCGGTTATCAGCGATATCGATGCTTTCCATTTGTGGGCCCGCTTGGTCCATCACTACTTTTTGCTTGACAACAAGAGTGGTTAATTTGACTTCGGAGGGGGTTATTTTTTTGCTTGTAAATATGGTGTGTGTGTCTATATATACACACAAGCATGCATGTGTACGCATGAATCCCTCCCATCGAGTCGAAGTGGCTAGTACAACGACATGTCATGAACTGATCTCGCTCTGTGTGGGGAGAGCATACGATTTTCGATGCACGCGCCACATCAATGTTGTGAAATGGTATTCAAACATGCATGCACGCATCACCTCCATACATATGCATGTAGTGGTTGTCTTCGAACAGTACACTCCCTCGCGTGGTTATCGGCAACAAGCCTATATATTCGTGAGCCCGTGTTGACATCCATGATCACGTTGACCGACAACAAGATAGGTTACCATGGCGGATTCTTCATTTGGTTCATGTTATCGTAGTATAGGTCATGGTGAGATTCAGACCTAATTAAAGTTTGAGCGCATATACTATGCACGCATGAATGCATGAAGCTCCGTCATCGGCTTGAAGTGTGGTCTAACATACATATGCATCATCAACCTAATCCTTACTCAATGTGGCGATTTCTAGTTCGAAATCACGGTGCCACATCAAAGTTGTTCCATTGTGTACTCAAAAAGACACCTGATCCATACATATGTTTGGGTCACACGCATGCAGTGGTTGTCTTCGGGGACTAGCTAGCTACTTGCGTGATTATTGGCGAGCTAGCCTATCTGGGGTCGCATGGACGACCATCACTTTGACCAGCAACAAGAGAGAGGTTGTATGACCAAGGTGGATTATTCTTGGTCCGTTTTACGATCAATCTTGGTGAGATGCCTCTCTGGCCCGCCGACTTAAAAGTGTGTGCATGTGGGGGGGGCTGCTACTTTGCACTTTGCTAGGTGAACCTCCGTTGGGGGGGCATCAAAGCTTAGGATTCCCTTTGTGCCGACACGAGGGGGGGCTGCTAGCTA
>NC_041387.1:113495301-113533121 GCF_002162155.2 Triticum dicoccoides | reverse complement strand
AGTTTGCTAGGTGAACCACGGTTGGGGGGCATCCATTCATAGCTTAGGATCCCCTTTGTGCTGACACGAGGGAGGGGGGCTTCTAGCTACTTTGCACTTTGCTAGGTGAGCCTCGGTTGGGGGGGCATGCATTCATAGCTTAGGATTCCCTTCGTGCCGACACGAGGGGGGCAAGCAATATCGTGCGCTTTGTGAGATAGATGCGACATCGAAGTTGCATTTGGTATTTGAAAATCAAACCACCCTTTTCATACATATAAATTTGGTCCACATGCAAGTGTGTTCGTGTTCTAACCCTCTCCCGCGTCATTTTTCGCCAAATTTATGAACATTAGACAAGTCGGATGATGCAACAGACACGGTTCACTCAAACTAACCGTGTGCCACGCCGGTGCCCCTGTCACGCACACATCCGCACAGTAAATTGGGCTCCACGAGGCTCCCCCTCTCAAAAATATCTACCGGTGTCAAGGGTTTTTCTATTTCATAATACAGAGTTGTTATCTCCGGACCGTGTGTGATGTTTCTTCTTCCCAATCCCACCTGCATCCCTAGAAAATATATGCCCGCCTTGAGGAGGGTTTTTGTGTTTCGTAACACACGGTTGTTATCTCCGGACCGTGTGCGATGTTTCTTGTTCCCAATCGTGCCTGCCCCTAGAAAATATCTGCCCGCCTCAAGGGTTTTTCTGTTTCATAACACACGATTGTTATCTCCGGACCGTGTGCGATGCACCATCATCAAAATTTTCATTAGCCCCGGCATTTCACTCCCGCGTTGTAAAATTTTCAGTACCCGCGTCATTTCCTCAAACACACACCCCACCCCACTCCACACACACATACACATACACACACCAAAACCTCCTTGGGCACGCAGACACACACATCCTCCCTCGCTCGAAACCGTAGCAAGGTCCCTGCCGCCGCCGCCGCCGCGAGACCTCTATTGTCAACATCTGCCAGTTTGCCCGTGCAGCTTACCCACCGATCTCCATACCAAGGCCGCCTTGAGTTTCTTAGATGACGCCTGCCAAACGCCCCCTTCCCGCTAGATCCCCATCCCCATCCCCCACTCCAGAGCCTCACAGCCTAAGCCCGGCTACACTTCCTGTGCAGCTCGACGAGCGACTGGCCCAAAAGAGGTGTATCACAGTCTCTTCGCCCGACGTCGCCGAGGAAGCTGACGACCATTACTGGCGGCAGGAACTCAAGCAGCAGGCTAGAGTATGCGGTCATGTCTCTTCCACCGGCTATGACATCGAGGTCACGGACATCGACGGCCTAAGGCGGGCTATGCCACAGGTTAAGTGGCCCACCCCCAACCCCTCGGGTTCAACCGCCGTCGATCTCATGCATGGCCCCGTCGCTAATCTCCTCTGGCTCACTGTCAACAACTTGCCATCCTACATCATCATCGAGCTCCTTTTGTCATTTCTGAAGAACACGTTCTGCGACACTGGCTTGGGATCCACAGCTTCCAAGTCAGACCTCATTGACGGCGACCACGAGGAGGGCACCCTCTCCGGCTATTCCAAGGGGAAAGAGCCCATATGCTCTTCCAAGGGGAAGAGCCCGTCTGCGACATCAGGGAGGGCACCCTACAGCCATGCTCTTCCAAGGGGAAGGAGCCCATCTGTGACAACATGGAGTGCATCCAGGGTCCGTTCTCTTCCCATGGGAAAGAGCCCATCTGTGACAAGTGAGGAAACCCATGATTTGTTTTGACGTGCCTCTTCACAGGGGGGCACCCATGATTTCTTTTGTCGAGTCCCTGTTGTAGTGTAGTGAGAATATGTCCAGTTTTAATTGCTATGTCGGGTTGTTTGCAGTATGCCTTGTTTATTTTAGTTGTTCACAATGCGATTCTCTGTATGTGCAATTATTTACTCTGCAGTACATTTTATCAATCCAGTTTTAAACATACCGATAGGAACGCATATATTTGCTTGTTGTTAAGCCTGTTATAGCTAGCATATGCCTCTTTTAAAGTTTTTTGATTGTTCTGTTGTTTTTAGTTAGTATATGTCCAGTTTCAAATTCTATCTTTGGTTGTTCGTAGTATGCCTTGTTTATTCCAGTTATTCACAATGTGATGTTCTATATGTGCAATTATGAACTGTGCAGTCCAATTTCATCAGTACTAGTTTGAACAATACCACTATGGCCCTGTTTGTTTCGGATTCTGGGACTAGATTCAGCTTTGCCAGTGAAGCCGAATCTGGAATCCGAAACAAACAGCTATTTGGAATCAGCTTTGCCAATGAAGCTAAATCTAGATAAGTGTCATTTTTAGTGCAATTTCTTGAAGCGCCTCAAAGTGTACTTCAGTGGTGAAGCTGATTCGCAGAAACAACTTCGCCACTAAAGTGAATCCATAGGTGATAAAAATCCAAGCGAAGCTGAAACAAACAGGGCATGAATGACTATATTGGGTTGTTGCATCTTGTAGTTAAACATGCCTTTCCATTTTTATTTAACAATAACCAGTGTACTTGGACTGGCACAATACCAGTTTGAATGACTATGTTTGCTTGTTGTTAAATGTTAGGCCTGTTGCAGTTAACACACCTTTTCACTTGTTTTGCTTTACTAGTGTGCTTAAACCTGCGCACTGAAGCTATCTTTTGGAGATTATTTTGGCTGCCATGGATAATTTTGGTTGATGTTTAGCCTATTGTGCTTAACATGCTTCTCGATGTCCCTACACAGGACAATTTTGAGAATGACTATTGTTTTCCATCGAGGTTAGTTTCATCCCATGACTTATGTATGCTCACTGTTCAGGATATCGGTAGCTGGTACCATATAGGCTGGGGGCTGATAAGGGACTAATCGGTGAATCAGACTTTAGCCTGAATATATCTTCAACCCATTTATCATTAGGTTAACTAGGGCCATATGTAATATATCTGAGGCTACATAGCAACATGCACTGCACTTAATGTCTACATATGCAATCCTAGGCTACATAGCAACAAGCAAGAATGTTACCTTAATGTTCTGATGATGTCTAGATACACGTAGAAGAGCAGCAGCAACAACAACCACACAACCCTGGTTGGATACTAAACTTAGCTTAGAGGTTAGAGTTAGTTTCTAGCTCATGACTAACCCTAAACTAACTCCATCCAAAGAGCTGTTTGGATGACAGGATTAGATACTTAGATTGACAATAAATGCACAAGGAGAACTAGCTCCAATTAGCACCTCTTGGGTTGGATAATTTTTTGGGTGGGTTATAGATGCAACTAGCTCAAACTAGCCCTCATGTTTAGGTATACTTTAGGGCTATTTGAGCCCGAACTAGCTCAAACTAACTCTAACCCATGGATACAACAACAGTTAATCAGCCGATAATTTGTAAGAATGCAATAAACCCCTTCCCGCCCATAATATAAGATGTTAATTCATCTAATATGTGAGTATATTGCATGTTATAAGATAATATAAAAGAGTGTTGTACTCCATCATTGTGCAATTGGTGCTTATCTTCTAATATTAACTTGGTGCTTTTAGGTACATATGTCATTGGTAAATATCCACGCTTCGACCCTTTCTGTGTATGGGGAAATGAGATATCGATGAACCAGCATCAAGTGAGGAAGCTGATAAAGATTGTTAGTAAAATGGGTCAAAAGATGACAATTAAACTATTTGTTTACACTTTATCTGATACAATAGCGAACTGAAGGATGGTAAGTAAGAACTCAACAGCCTTCTTTTTACTGCCCATAATGAGTTGTGTTAGATGACAATGTCTGGATATTTTTTTCCTTTACAGTGGTTCCCAAAGCAGTTTGCTAAAGATTACCTCTCAAACTACATGATTTGTGGGCATGCAAAGGTAAAAGTATTTCTACCAGAACACGATGATTGTCTAGATGTTTCTATGAAGACCGTGAAGGGTGGGCGGTCGGCCATCATAAGGGGTTGGACTAGAGTCGTGCATGCCTTCTGCATGGAGGAGGGCACAATATGGGCATTCCGCTTCACCTTGTTCAACAACCAGAATGTATTTCGCCTCTTTCTTTACCGTCTTTAATAGTACAAGTATACAACTGTGGTTCATCATTCTTTATTTGGTTCTTATGTAATTCTTGATGTGTACCTATGAATCGAATAATTCATTGGTTGTCTAAACTTGATGGATATGAATAAAGCTATAGCATACATTAAATTTCAATTTCAATTTCAATTTGATATAGTAGCAATTAAATTATGGTGAAATTACGCTCTCCAGGTTGTTCCGGCACACATGGTTGGTAAAATACAAACGTTTGCGATATACACCATAATCCGAGATGGTTCACAGAGAGGAAACGTGTGCAAGCGTGCACACAGTTGCCGTTTCCAAAGCGTGTGCGATGTCAGACAATATCCCAAATGGTGCTGGCAAAGTAACCATTTGCGATAATTTCCTTATCGTACACGATTCGCAACCATGAATTGTTTCTGATTAAGTATGCATCATAAACGTTGCACCACAGAATATTGTGTGCGATAGTTGCCTTATCATACACGATTCGCAACCATGAACTATTTTTGATGAAGTATGCATCATAAATGTTGCACCACATAATAGCGTGTGCGATAATTGTCATGTATGATGATGTTACGACGGTCCGATGTTTCATAATCCTATCCAACACTCGTACGACGATTAGCTAATCTTCTTAATTAGTTATCACATACGGTTTGTTAAAAGCGAATGTGTGTGATTGTATGCTTATCATACACGTTCTATAATAGTGAACCATTTATGATGGGCCGCACATCGTAAACGTAGCACCACATAATACCGACTGCGATGGCAATGCAACCACAAATGAAGAAGAGCACTTTAGGGTCCCTATCCCCGACGGTTTCTGAGTCGTGTGGGAAGGACCCCCTAATCGCCCACACTCACTAGGTGACGGTTCCAAATGCCGTCACGGAAAGGGGTTAAAAACCATTTGTATGGCACCAACGCGTACCAGTGGTTATGCATGATAAATACTTTGTGTGATAAAGATAGAGCATGACAAGTTTATATGATTTTGTAGGGATAACTATCTTTAGCCATGATATTTTGAGAAGACGTGATTGCTTTATTAGTATGCTTGAAGTATTATTGTTTTTATGTCAATATTAAACTTTTGTTTTAAATCTTATGGATCTTAACATCCATGCCACAAAAAAATTACATTGATAAATATGTTAGGTAGCATTCCACATCAAAAATTAAGTTTTTATCATTTACCTACCCAAGGACGAGCAGGAATTAAGCTTGGGGATGCTTGATACGTCTCCAAGGTATCTTTAATTTTTGATTGTTCCATGCAATTATATTATCTATCTTGGATGTTTTATATGCATTTATATGCTATTTTATATCATTTTTTGGGACTAACCTATTAACCTAGTGCCCAGTGCCAGTTGCTATTTTTCCTTGTTTTTGACTTTTACAGATAATCAATACCAAATGGAATAAAACTTTATGATGATTTTTCTTGGACGACAAGACACCCACGAAACATCGGGATGAGGCCTGAAGACCCACGAGGCGGCCACAAGCCCTAGGGGCGCGCCCCAGGGGGGCGCGACCAGGGGGCTTGTGGGCCCCCCGTGGATCCTCTAACCCTAACTCCAACACTACAAATGCTCAAATATACCCCCTATACAAGAGGGCACACCAAAAGTACTTTTCTGCCGCCGCAAGCTTCTGTTCTCGTGAGATCCCATCTTGGAGCCTTTTCTGGCACTCCGACGGAGGGGGATTCGATCACGGAGGGCCTCTACACCAATCTTGCCGCCCTTCCGATGATATGTGAGTAGTTTACCACAGACCTACAGGTCCATAGCTAGTAGCTAGATCGCTTCTTCTCTCTCTTTGATCGTCAATACAATGTTCTCCTCGATGTTCTTGGAGATCTATTTGATATAATCTTCTTTTGCGGTGTGTTTGTTGAGATTCGATGAATTGTGGATTTATGATTGGATTATCTAGGAATATTATTTGAGTCTTCTCTGAACACTTTTATGTATGATTAAGATAGCTTTATATTTCTCAATGATTTATCGATTTGGTTTGGCCTACTAGATTGGTTTTTCTTGCAATGGGAGAGGAGCTTTGTGATGGGTTCAATCTTGTAGTGTCCTCACCCAGCGACAGTAGGGGTAGCGAGGGAGGTATTGTATTGTTGCCATTAAGGATAAAAATAGGGGGGTATTACCATATTGATTGGATCTATCCCTCTACATCATGTCATCTTGCTTAAGGCGTCACTCTTTTCTTATGAACTTAATACTCTAGATGTAGGCAGGAGTCGGTCAATTTGTGGAGTAATAGTATTAGATGCAAAATCGTTTTGGTCTACTTGCATGTACATGATACTTGTATTCATGATCATTGCCTTACATATCGTCATAACTTTGTACTTTTCTATCAATTGCTCAACAGTAATTTGTTTACCCACCATATGCTTTCTTCAAGAGAGAAGCCTCAAGTGAAACCTATGGCCCCCGAGTCTATTTTCCATCATATATTTTCAGATCTATGAAACCAAAAACCCAAAAACTATTTTATATTGCCTTTACTTATCTTTTATATCTATCTCTATAAGAACTCACTCTTGCAAGTGACCGTCAAGGGATTGACAACCCCTTTTTTGCGTTGTGTGCAAGTGTTTATTAGTTTGTGCAGGTGCATACATTGGGGACTTGGTTGTACCTCCTACTAGATTGATACCTTGGTTCTTAACTGAGGGAAATACTTACCTCTAATTTGTTGCATCATCCTTTCCTCTTCAAGGGAAAAATCAACGCAATCCCAAGAAGTAGCAGGAGCCGGAGTGGGTTTGTAGGCCAGGGAGCCTGATTAATGGCGGCTTATGAACGGACAACAACATTGAATGGGTGTGGTAGATATCTGTCCCATCTCGTCATGTCATGTGTCTCTGGCATTAAACAGGTGCGGACACCAAAGACGCGTCTCGGCCATTAAATAGGTGCGCCGCTTCAATGTCGGAGACGTGAGAGGTTGCGTCCGCCATGAGTCATCTTCAATGTTGAGCGGCGCGCTATATAGAGGCATGAATGTGGATAGATGGCATCGGGAAGGAACACACTTGGGCAAGGGGGAGGGGTTTTGGTGGGCCAGGGCGGTTAGAAGAAGGTGTGGGATCGGTCCAAACTCCCGCAAAGCCCCCGCCCGCACATTCGCGTACGATTTGAGGGAGAAATGGCATTTGGACCTCTCCACGGAACGGTACAGGCCCGTGTTGGATGGATTCTATGGTCCGGACAGCATGGTCCGGACATATGCGGGAGGTTTGGGGTCATCATTAGAGATGCTGTCGGTGTCAAAACCGGCGGATCTCGGGTAGGGGGTCCCGAACTGTGCGTCTAGGCGGATGGTAACAGGAGACGAGGGACACGATGTTTTTACCCAGGTTTGGCCCTCTTGATGGAGGTAAAACCCTACGTCCTTCTTGATTAATGTTGATGATGTGGGTTACAAGAGTAGATCTACCACGAGATCAAGGAGGCTAAACCCTAGAAGCTAGCCTATGGTATGATTGTTGTTCGTCCTATGGACTAAAGCCATCCGGTTTATATAGACACCGGAGAGGGCTAGGGTTACACAGAGTCGGTTACAATGGTAGGAAATCTACATATCCGTATCGCCAAGCCAAGGAACCCGCCTTCCACGCCAAGGAAAGTCCCATCCGGACATGGGACGAAGTCTTTAATCTTGTATCTTCATAGTCTTGGAGTCCGGCCGATGATGATAGTTCGGCTATCCGGACACCTCCTAGTCCGGAACTCCCTCAGTAGCCCCTGAACCAGGCTTGAATGACGACGAGTCCGGTGCGCATGTTGTCTTCGGCATTGCAAGGCGGGTTCCTCCTCCGAATAATTTATAGAAGATCGTGAACACCAGGATAGTGTCCGGCTCTGCAAAATAAATTCCACATACAACCGTAGAGAGAATAATATTACACAAGTTCAATCTGCTGACGTCTTTTGTGGCGTAACGTCACACCACTACCAAGCCTTCAAATTGTTTTTAGTGTTCCATCTCAGCGCGTTTAGCGAGGCGGTTTCCTTGGCATGTCTTGTCGGAGCACAGATCGTGTTCCCCTTATTCCGGGATTCCCATCAATACGGACGTGGGTAACCCAACCACGCCATTGATTGCGGCGCTTGGGAGATAAGCGAGTTTTATCAGGCCGGTGGGGACGCATGTTTCCGTCCGCCCATATAAGGGGATAAAGATCCAATCCTTTTACATGCGCCTTCTTCCTCCTTGGCTTATCCATCTCCGTGAACTAGAGCTCTAGCGCCCAAGCCCACACATCTCACCTCAACCTTCTCCAAATATGTCCGGAGCGGGAGGCAAGTGGATGGCCTCCTCCGTCATGGAGGGGCATATCCAGAAGTTGCGCAGCGCCGGATACTTGTCCAGCGACATCGCGCATCGGCTCCCTGACGAGGGAGAGCTCATCCCCACCCCTAGGCCCCGTGAGAGGGTAGTATTCCTTCCCCATTTCCTCCGCGGACTGGGCTTCCCACTTCATCCCTTTGTCCGGGGGCTCATGTTCTACTACGGCCTAGATTTCCATGATCGGCGTTTATCGTCGTGTGCGAGGCCTTCCTCTGCATCCAGCCCCACTTCGGCTTGTGGCTCAAGACCTTCAGTGCCAAGCCGAAGGTTGTGAAGGGCAGCCAAGCGGAGTGCGGAGGCGCCATGGTGGGAAGGATGTCCCACGTTACGTGGCTGGAGGGTACTTTCGCGGAAACCATTAAGGGGTGGCAATCGGGGTGGTTCTACATCACCGAGCCGCGTGACCCTGATTGGGCAGTGGCCCCCGAATTCAGATCCGGTATCCCTACACGGCTCACCTCCTGGAAAGAGAGTGGCCGGATCTGGGGGGACTCGGAGGAGCTGATCGGACTCCAAGCCTGTATCCACAAGCTGGTGGACAAGAAGCTCAAGCTTGTCAACGTAGTCCAGGTCATGCTCATCCGCCGGATTCTCCCGTGCCAACGACGGGGCTTCAACATGTGGGAGTTCGATTCGGCGCAGCACCAGACTTTGAATGGGCTCTTCGACACTACATACGAAGAGGTCTGGAAGGTGCTGTTCAAGGGTGCCGAGGCTCCCGCATCCGCTACTGAAGATCGCGGATTCAGATCGCAGCGTCCAGCTGACGAGGTAAGTGATATTGTCCTTTACGGGACGCTTGTTATTCATAGTTTGACTCTATGCGGGATCTAAACTCCCTTTCCTTTGACAGGACTGGCTGAAGAAGGCCGCACAGGCTATCTGTCCGGCCCCATTGCCAGAGGACCCAGCGGACGCCCGCCTAACGGGGCTGCTGGCTCCGGCACCCCATGTGGTGCCGGAGAAGAAGGCCAAGAAGAAGGCCATGGGGACTCGGAAGATTTCCCGTTTTCAGGTGCTATCGGACGATGAATCCGAGGTCGACTCCTCCCACCAAGGCGAGGAGGAGAAGAAGAAAGCCTCTCCCCCAGCGGGGGAGGGAAGAAAAGGAAGGCCTCCCCAACAAGGGAGGCCGAAGGGTCCAAGAGGGGAAAAACTCATCCCCCGGACTGTTCTGCCGACACCACTAACGACGACGAGGACTGGCCTCCAAGGGCCACGCCTCTGGCGAGATTGGAAGTACCCGGACTCCCGAATAACTTCAAGGTTTTCGTTTTCCGCCACATTATGTCTTTCTAATGCCGCATACAACCCTGCAGTCCGCCTAAGGATGATCTCCCCACTTCGTCGAGCGGGTCCTTAGGGGCGTCGGATATGGATTCTCTTCCGACTGCCTCCAACCCCCGTGATGCGGACGATGCCGAGGTGGGATCCCAGGAAAGGACCCACCAGGAGGAGAGGGCCCCGGAGGTGTCGTAGGACAACCTCCCGGACTTTGCACCGAACTCAGCCCCGGAACCCATAGTGGCTCCGGAGTCCGGCGGGCGACCCCTTCGGAAGAAGGGCAAGACCGCGACGCCGGCTGCCTCCGTCCAACCGGAGGTGCCAGATAATTTGCTGGAGGCGCTCAACGGCGCCTCCATCGAAGAGGAACACCGCACTGTTATGAGTGCGGTGATTCAGAAGGTTCAGCTCGCCAAGAGCGGGCTGACCAAAGCCTGCAGCAGCCTTCTAACAGGCTTTGAGGTAAGAATTTCAATATATGTAAAATGGTACCGCATAGACAGTAGCCCCTGATGCTCGGTTCGGTGTTCGGAAAGAAAAGCTGGACTGAGGATCTTTAGAAAGATAAACGCAGGAGTCATGAAAATATGTCAATATGGGATTGCAGGCTGTGCTGCTGACCTTTGTCGCACTGACTGCGGAGGTCAAAACTATGAAGGAAAACCTCGAGCGGTCCGAGAACGAGCTCGGCCATGCCAAGAAGCAGCTCGAGGAAAAAGAAGGTGAGTAATACCTTATGAAAATTGTACCTTACAGAAAAGGATTTGGTTGCAAGAAAAATGACAAGGATAACTGGGGTATTGCAGGGGCCACAGACGAGGTGGCGACCCTGAAAGAGGCGGTGGCCGCGGCCGAATGCAATGCGGCCGCGGAGCGCACCGAGCGAGAGAAACAGGAGGCGCGGGTGGCGGAGGTACAACAAGAGCTCCAGGATCTCGTGACGAAACACGAGAGCCTGGAGCGTGACTCGAAGACTCGAGAGTCTGAGCTTGCAACGGCTCTTGAGAGTGCCAAAGCCGCTAAGGCCGAAGCCTACAAGGCCCTCCAGGAGATAGAGGCGGTGAAGAAAATAGCAGCGGGTAAGGCATTTTTCATGCAAAGTAAGCATGTGAGTGTTAATTACATGTCGCTTACCCGAATTCGGAGCTCTCCAGGAGCGTTCGCAGATCTTCCCCGCAGCGTGTCCGATGCTGCCGCATTCTACCGGGCCGAGGAGGGGAGCTCAACGGAGAAGGTCTTCTGGTCTCAGTATGCTGAGGCCGGACATCCGGTGCCCCTTAGCGACCAGCTGACGCAGCTGGTCGAGCTCCACAAGGCGGCCGAACAGGCCATGAAGGGCCTCATAGTTCGGCTGTGGCCTAAGGAGGTTATGCCTGGGAGCTACTTCGGCCTGGTGCGGTGGCTGGTGGACGCGTGCCCGTGGGTTGAAGTTATCAAGCACTCCGCCTGTATCGAGGGTGCGCGTCGGGCCCTTGCCCGCGCAAAGGTGCACTGGGGCAAGATGGATGCCCAGAAGCTTGTGACGGACCCCCCACCAGAGGGCAAGGAGCATCGCACGCCCGAGATGTATTATAGGAGTGTGCTGAAGGGCGCCCGCACTATTGCGGGTGAGTGCTCCAAAGATGTAATATTTGAGTAGACTCGCATTTTGTTATCCTGTGCGCTAAAAACTTGGTTCATATGCGCTAAGCAACGCTTGTTAATTTAAAATATTACCTTCTGTGCGGCTGTTTATCAAATCTGAGAGATGGCAAGTCATCGGCTTCAGCCCCCATGCCCCAAGTGCTGGGGTGTTCGAGATAAATTTGGGCACTCTTGTTCCCATATTTGGGTCCATCGAGGGAGGCGCTCAACACAACGAACAAGGAAACCGGACTTATAATGCTTGAACACTCTCACTTAGCCATAGAATTCTATAATTTTAAATTTCGGCGAAGCCCCTAGTTTTCGGAAGGCCGAATTTGGGGCGCTATCCACGCCTTGGCCGGACAGAATCCGGCTCCTCGCTCGAAGAGGCATAACTCTTTAGGGACTCGCAAAGAACCTCTCGAACAGCGACCAGCTCTCGCCTCATCATGACGGTCAGTTTTACCTTTCTCCACTGAGGCGTTAACCCAGCTCAACTGGGGCGCAATCGCAGTGGTTCTCCCAGTGCTACCTTAGCCGATAAAACGGAACGTAAGGTACCAAAACATGGGAGCCGGGCAAACCCAACTATTGACCCAAGAACATGATTCGGAGCCGATGCATATAATGCTATAAGTTCGGGGTGCCGCACTTGTGAAAGTGTTCGGAATTATCACACCATAACGCGGGAAACATAAGCCCCTGGTGTATTTAGCCGTACCAAAACGTACGGATGCAACATGTCATAGATGAACATATGTTCAAGAAAGAAATGCAATTAGAAGCAAAAATGTGTTGCATTGCTTTATTTAATAAAAACTGCTGTAAGTGCAGGACGATACAAGTGGTGCGGTAAGCAAGGGATGGGACTGTTTAACATGTCCCCCTCCAGGGGTAGGCTACGGAGGAATGCATAAAACAGATTTATGCTGATGATGGAGACCACCTGGATTTTCGTTGTAGCCTTTCTCCTTCCCTGGCTGTTGCATCGTGGGTTCGGCATGTCTACTGCCGGACAAGGCCTCTGACGAACGGAGTCCTGTAGGTAAAAAATAAAAGAAAAAGAAAAAGAAACGACACACTTAAGAGCCCCTGGTGCGGTTGAGCCACAACCTAGGCTTATCGTGGTCGAGCCCCTTGCCCCATGCCCATGGTATCTTCAGAGCGTAATGGAGTACGCGAAGGTTCTGTCTTAATGTTTTACAGGGGCTGGGGTTGGGCCCGCACTGCTACGCGTGCTCGGAACGTGCCAGGTGGTCGTGTTGTAGGTTACTCCGGGCACGCTTAGCTGTGTCCGGCCGCTTGGCAGCCGGACTCGAGAATTGCCTTAAAAGGCTGCTTTGTACTTCTGCCGCGAGAGCCGCTGTATGTTCCTCCGTTCGAAGGGAGCGTTCAGTGTTTCCGTTGACCGTGATGACTCCTCTAGAGGCAACCGTGATGGCAACTGGCGAGGGAGGTAGACGAGCTTGGAGCGTTGCTGGCAGCGATGGAGGCGAGGGGGTGGATTGGGCGTGGGGGGTGCTAAGATGGTAGCAAAAACAATCCACCAACACCTGCAAGAATGGTCGTCGGGTGCGGTATGCTGCTGGGGGGGGGGGTATGTGCCTGCGGGCGGCGGACTAGGAAGCGTACAATGAGAACTAGGGTGGGGAAGGCTAGGGGTGGGGTGTGTTGGATGTCAATGTGAGAGGGGGGAATGACCAATGTGAAGGAAATATGCCCTAGAGGCAATAATAAAGTTGTTATTTTATATTTCCTTATTCATGATAAATGTTTATTATTCATGCTAGAATTGTATTGATCGGAAACCTAAGTACATGTGCGAATACATAGACAAACACTGTGTCCCTAGTGAGCTTCTACTTGACTAGCTCGTTGATCAAAGATGGTTAAGGTTTCCTAACCATCGACATGAGTTTTCATTTGATAATGGGATCACATCATTAGGAGAATGATGTGATGGACAAGACCCATTCGTTAGCATATCATAATGATTGTTCAATTTTATTGCTATTGCTTTCTTCATGTCAAATACATATTCCTTCGACTATGAGATTATGCAACTCCCGGATACCAGAGGAATACCTTGTGTGCTATCAAACGTCACAATGTAACTGGATGATTATAAAGATGCTCTACAGGTATCTCCGAAGGTGTTTGTTGGGTTGGCATAGATCGAGATTAGGATTCGTCACTCCGAGTATCGGAGAGGTATCTCTGGGCCCTCTCGATAATACACATCATAGGCCTTGCAAGCAAAGTGACTAATGAGTTAGTTGCAAGATGATGTATCACAGAACGAGTAAAGAGACTTGCCGTTAATGAGAGTGAACTAGGTATGAAGATACCGACGATCAAATCTCGGGCAAGTAACATACTGATGACAAAGGGAATAACGTATGTTGTCATAACGGTTCGACGGATAAAGATCTCCATAGATATCTGGGAGCCAATATGAGCATCCAGGTTCTGCTATTGGTTATTGGCCGGAGAGGTGTATCGGTCATGTCTACATAGTTCTCGAACCCGTAGGGTCCGCACGCTTAACATTCAATGATGATATTGTATTATATGAATTATGTGATTTGGTGACGAATGTTGTTTGGAGTCCCGGATGAGATCACGAACATGACGAGGAGTCTCAAAATGGTCGAGAGGTAAAGATTTATATATAGGACGATAGTATTCGGACACTAGAAGTGTTCTGTATCGGGTATTTATCGGAGTACCGGGGGGTTACCGGAACCCCCCGGGGGAATATATGGGACATATGGGCCATGAGAGGGGAGCACACCAGCCCACAAAGGGGTGGCGCGCCCCCCTATGGCAGGTGGCCAAATAAGAGAAGGAGAAGAGGCGGTTCGCCCCCCTCCTTCTCTTCTTCCCCCTTCCTTTCTTCTCCGATGGAAAAAGTAAATGGGGGGCGCCCCTTGGGGAAACCCCAAGTAGGATTTCGATCCTACTTGGGGCGCCCCCTGGCTGCCTCTCCTCCCCTCCCACATATATATAAATATGTGGGAATGGGGCGCCTAGAAAAAACAACATCAATTGTTAGCCGTGTGTGGTGCCCCCTCCACAGTTTACACCCCCCGGTCATATTCTTGCGATGCTTAGGCGAAGCCCTACGTGGATCACTTCACCATCACTGTCACCATGCCGTCGTGTTGACGACTACTACCTCGACACCTTGCTGGATCAAGAAGGATAGGGACGTCACCGAGCTGAACGTGTGTAGAACTTGGAGGTGTCATACGTTTGGTGCTTGATCGGTCGGATCTAGAAGAAGTTCGACTACATCAACTGCGTTGTCGAACGCTTCCGCTTACGGTCTACGAAGGTACATAGACACACTCTCTCCCCTCGTTGATATGCATCTCCTAGATAGATCTCGCATGAGGGTAGGAATTTTTTGAAATTGCATGCTACGTTCCCCAACAAATGTGCCATCGACTAGCGGGCCAGGGGGATAAGGGCGGGCACTGCGCGCGTTTGCGCTGGTGCAAACCCAGCCGAGATTTGATTCAAAAATGGCCCACGCACAGACAAAATGCACACACTCTTCCGTTTGCATTAGCACGTTGGGCCATGGTTTATGTCCGTCTGGGCCCAAAGGGACTGGCGCAAACTATTTGCATCGGTGCGTTGGAGTTGTCCGTACCCCTATGAATGCACGTGCGCACACCCTACCCCTATGAGTATCTCCGAGAGACTAAGCTGACACATCATCCTGAGATCAATGAAGTAGTTATTTACATTATATTATGTACTAGTGCCTATATTTAATAATGCTTTTATAGTTATATAATAATAATTACATATAATAAATTATATGTATTATGAATCTAGCTAATAGCATCTACATTTGGGCCCCCAAACCCCCTCAAAAGCGGGCGGACACCCAGTTAGAGACGTGTCAAAAACAACCGTCTGAGATACCTAAAGCGGGCCTCAAACGCTCGGACTGACCGGCTTAGGATCGAAAGTATGTCTAGAGGGGGTGATTAGACTACTTGACCAAATAAAAACTTATCCTTTTCAAAATTTTAGTTCTTGGCAGATTTTAGCAAACTTAGCACAAGTCAAGCAATCTTAACACAATTCAAGCAAGCATGCAAAGAGTATATGAGCAGCGGAAAGTAAATCATGCAACTTTCAAGAATGTAAAGGGAAGGGTTTGGAGTGTGCAAACACAATAGGAGACACGGATGTTTTTGTTGTGGTTCCGATAGGTGGTGCTATCGTACATATACGTTGATGGAGACTTCAACCCACAAAGGGTAATGGCTGCGCGAGTCCACGGAGGGCTCCACCCACGAAGGGTCCACGAAGAAGCAACCTTGTCTATCCCACCATGGCCGTCGCCCACGAAGGACTTGCCTCACTAGCGGTAGATCTTCACGAAGTAGGCGATCTCCTTTCCCTTACAAACTCCTTGGTTCAACTCCACAATCTTGTCGGACGCTCCCAAGTGACACCTAGCCAATCTAGGAGACACCACTCTCCAAGAAGTAACAAATGGTGAGTTGATGATAAACTCCTTGCTCTTGTGCTTCAAATGATAGTCTCCCCAACACTCAACTCTCTCCCACATGATTTGGATTTGGTGGAAACAAGATTTGAGTGGAAAGCAACTTGGGGAAGGCTAGAGATCAAGATTCATATGGTAGGAATGGAATATCTTGGTCTCAACACAAGTGTAGGTGGTTCTCTCTCGGAAAATGCAAGTTGGAAGTGTAGGTTCATTTTGATGGCTCTCTCCACAAATGAAGAGGAGGTGGAGGGGTATATATAGCCTCCACACAAAATCTAACCGTTACACACAACTTGCCAATCTCGATGGGACCGAATGGAGAAACTCGGTCGGACCAATTCAGCAAACCTAGTGACCGTTAGGATTTTTGGTGGGACCGACATGCAACTCGGTAGGACCGATATGGTTAGGGTTAGGGCATAACGTAATTTCGGTGAGACCGATTACACAAACTCGGTGAGACCGATTTTGGTAATAAGCTAACCAGAGAGTTGGTCGGGTAAACTCGGTGGGACCGATTCGCTCATCTCAGTGAGACCGAAGTGTTACGAAAGGGAAACAAAGAGTTTACATTGCAATCTTGGTGGGACCTATCGCTCATCTCGATGGTACCTAATCATTACGAAGGGAAACAGAGAGATTACAATCCCATCTCGATGAGACCGAGATCCCTATCGGTGAGACCAATTTGCCTAGGGTTTGTGGCAGTGGCTATGACATCTGAACTCGGTGGCGCCGGATAGAAAGAATCGGTGGGGCCGAGTTTGACTTTTGGTTTAGGTCATATGTGGATGTGAGAAAGTAGTTGAGGGCTTTGGAGCATATCACTAAGCATTTTGAGCAAGAACCTCATTAAGCAACACCTCATCCATCCTTGATAGTATTGGCTTTTCCTATACTCAATGTGATCTTGGATCACTAAAATATAAAATGTAGAGTCTTGAGCTTTGAGCTTGAGCCAATCCTTTCGTCCTTAGCATTTTGAGGGGTCCACTTTTCTCATCCATGCCATGCTATATTTATCTTGAAATAGCATTAGCTCAATGAGCTATATGTTGTTAGGAATTACCAAAACCACCTAGGGATAGTTGCACTTTCACCGGCACTCCTCATATCCATCCCAAATGTAGGCAAAATATGGGAGGCCCTGTCGCGATAGGGCGCATCCACCACATCGGAACTGACAGGCCTACCCCCCCCCCCCACCACCACCACCACAAATTGCTCCAAATCCACGGAACCCTTCACCCTCTGTCGGTGTCAAAACCAGCGTATCTCGGGTAGGGGGTCCCGAACTGTGCGTCTAAGGCTGATGGTAACATGAGGCAGGGGACACGATGTTTACCCAGGTTCGGGCCCTCTTTATGGATGTAATACCCTACTTCCTGCTTGATTGATCTTGATGAATATGAGTATTACAAGAGTCGATCTACCACGAGATCGTAATGGCTAAAACCCTAGAAGTCTAGCATGTATGATTATGATTGCCTCTACGGACTAAACCCTCTGGTTTATATAGACACTGGAGGGGGATAGGGTTGTACAAAGTCAGTTACAAAGAAAGGAATCTACATATCCGAACGCCAAGCTTGCCTTCCATGCCAAGGAGAGTCCCATCCGGACACAGGTGAGAGTCATCGGTTTTGTATCTTCACAGCCCATTAGTCTGGCCCATGCCAATAGGCCGGACGCCCGAGGACCCCAAAATCCAGGACCCTCAGTAGCCCCCGAACCAGGCTCCAATGATGAGGTGTCCGGCGCGCGGATTGTCTTCGGCATTGCAAGGCGGGTTCCTCCTCCGATTACTTCAAAGTACCTCACTTAAAGAGCAGTATTCGGCTTTTCATTTAATGTTGCGCTCGTCGGCTTCCACACCTTCATGACTTTAGCTTCCACGTGTCGAGTGAATACGAGAGGTCGGGGTATTTTTGCACATACCACCCTGACCATATAAAAAGTTGTCTATTTAAAGAGATAGGGATCTTCAGATCCATTCCACACCAAGCGAGGAATCCTCAGAGCTTGCTAGCAGAAACCATTCCAACATGGCTAGCACTCCCAGCTCTTCCTCCCGTCCCCATGGCCCCGGAAAAGGCGATTGGGAAAAGTGTTCTGTATCCCACAATCAGCTAGTGAAGCTGCAGACATAGGGAAGGGGAGGCGCTCAGCACGCCACGCTGCACCTGAGGCGACTCACAAGAGAGCGGCGCCTACGCCAGGCAGGTCCTTGAAGAGGAAGACAAATGAAAACACGTCCGAGCCTTCATCAAAGAGGTATGGATTTTTTAAATACGCTCATTGGCTGTCACATCAAAGTGTAACACTGTCTGTTGTGTATTATCAGGAAAAGCATTCGCCAGACTATGTCCGGGGATCCTGCCGGTCATGCCTCTACCAGCCAGGTTCCAAAACCTGTCTCAAGGACCAAGGCTGACGCGGGAGTGACACCAGATTGTCCTTCTGCAGAGGATTCGGATGATGTATCCGTCACAAACTCTAAAATGGAAAGCGCCATGAATCATCGGTGCCGGCAGGCCGCTCTTCGCGTCCCCGATTTTTCAGAAGATGCATTCAACGCCTTCAGCTCGGCTGATGCATACATCCGAGCTGCTCGAGATGGGCTTACCAGAGCCACAGACCAATATTTGAAAGATATGTGAGTAAGTACACATTTGTACAAATCTGATAATTATGTACTAGTATCCCCCGAGACTTGAAACAGTTGATACAACTGATTTAAGGATCATTGTATAACCAGGATCTCACAGAGAAGAACAACTAGTTGTCGCAAGAGCTAGAAAAGTGTTAGACCCAGCTAGCTGCTGCTACCGCCGAACTGGAGAAATCCAAGAAGGCAGTGCCTGGTAATGTTCCCCTCTATTGAGAAAACATAATCATATACCAGGAATATTAATACAGGTGCATATCTTAGGGCAAAGTCGTCAGATCATCTGAGAGAGGCACCAGAAGTCGCACAAGCGGGTGAACCAGAAGCCAAAAGGCAACTGGCCGTGGGCGAACGTATACTGACACGGGTTAGGGAGGAGAAAAAGAAACTCCAGGATTCCAACACCCAGCTGGGCGAAGAACTAAAAGATGTGCAGGCCCAGCTGGATGACTCCGTGATGGAAAATAAGAGGCTGCGAGGCGGCATATTTAGTATGTATTCAAACTTACCTCCGTGTAATTCAGCGAGAAAAGGTACCGACAGAGTTATGTCTGTAGGTATGTTGACCGGCCATCCCGAAGAGGAGATGTCCGGATCTTCGGGCGATCTGCTAAAAGAGTTGTCGCAAATGCACGAGAGAGCTTGGCAGGCGATGCAAAGTATCACCAAGGCCTTATGGACATCCGCCTCCCCTCCAGGAAGTATGGAGGAGCTTGTACATCTATTCAAGGGAGCGCGGCGGCGCTTCCAATTATGGAAGATGCGAGAGAGGCCTGGGCCATGGTGAAAACACGGTATACCAAGCTCGATCCGTATCATATGGCCCGGGTCGGACCTTTAGGGTTAGATGGAAAAGAAATTCCTATTAGTTTGGTATATGACCATGTAAAAGTAGCCACCAAGTATTCCCAACAGGATTGTAAGCTAGATAGCCTGTTAGATGGCATAGAGGAAGAAGTTTTTGAGTCCAAGTGACTTTTACTTCAATTGACAAATTTATCCCTAACCGGATTGTAAAACGCTTGTCATGGCGGACCTTTCACTTCGACCTTTGGACCCGAAGGTGCGGAGTGTTTCCGAATACCCGCTCTGTAATATACTCCGAGGTATGCATGGAAACCAGGCGTAGGGGTCATAGTTGCTTGAATAGACAAGTATCCGGCTAGCTATATTATATTACATTGTGATTGTAAGAAACATCTTCCAGAGAGAATAGTTCCGTTAAGGGTTCATTTCCCTCGGTCAGCATGCGTTAACGTGCATGTCTGAACTGTGATTGAAAATCACAGCATATGTAACATCTGGGGGTTCATAGTGTAACGAGTAAAAAACATCTTTAGTCCGCCGACCGAGTATTCCCTTAAGAATGCTAGCTTTCGGCTTCACCCAGTCTGAGGTACACATCCGGATGACCCGGCAGTAACAATCGCAGAGGTGCTCCCTTTATGCCCTAGCCGAGCTAACGGGAACGTAGGGCATAAGCACAGGAGCCAGGCAACCCAGCTTGGCCAAAAATTAAGTCATATCGATGCATATAATGGCGAATAAAAGGTACATACGCGGAAAATACACATATGTGGTGAGCTTAATGCTCGGAAAATAATAATAATAATAAACTTATGTACAAGAAGCCCCCAGGTATAATGGACGTACATATTTGAGGATACGTATGTCGTAGGTGCACGGTTTAGCCATACAAGAGCTTTAAGGCTCAAAAAGAAAAGGTGAAAAGAGAGGGAATAAATAAATAATGAAAACAAAAGGGGGAAGGAGACGAACGAAGAGTTTGGCGCTAGGCATAGAATCTTCGGAGTCTGGCCGTGTTCCATGGGTTCGGTTCTAGGTGATTGTCTGATGCATCATGCAAGCGGTACGCTCCTCCAGTGTGAACTTCGTCAATGATGAAGGGACACTCCCTCTTGGGCTTGAGTTTGTCATTTTTCTTCCCGGCAAGCATAGAACAAGTTCGCCAACATTATAAGTCTTGGCCCGTACTTCTCTGCTTTCATATCTGCGGGCTTGTTGTTGAGAAAATGCGGAACGGGCTTTTGCGACATTGCGCTCCTCCTCTAGGGCATCTAAGCTGTCCTACCGATCAAGCTCGGCCTCTCTCTCTTCATACATGCGCACTCGAGGTGAGTCATGAATAATGTCACAGGGTAACACAGCCTCTGCGCCGTACACCTTGAAGAAAGGTGTATATCCGGTAGTGCTATTGGGCGTGGTCTGCAGCCCCCCAAAGTATAGAGTCGAGCTCCTCGACCCAGTGCTTGTCTGATTCTTTCAAAGACCACACCAATCTGGGATTAATGCCGCTCATAATAAGACCATTGGCTCATTCGACTTGACCATTTGTTTGCGGGTGATAGACAGAGGCGTAATCGAGCTTAATGCCCAGATTAGCACACCAAGTTTTCACCTCATCGGTTGTGAAATTGGAGCCGTTATCGGTGATGATGCTGTGTGGAACACCATAACGGTGCACAACATCGGATATGAAGTCTATCACTGGTCCGGCTTCAGCCGTTTTAACTGGCTTGGCCTCTATCCACTTAGTGAATTTATCCACCATGACCAATAGATATTTTTTCTTATGGCTTCCTCCTTTAAGGGGTCCGATCATATCAAGCCCCCAGACCGCGAAAGGCCAAGTGATTGGGATTGTTTGTAGAGCGGTGGGTGGCATATGGCTTTGGTTGGCGAAAAGATGGCATCTGACGCAATGTTGGACCATGTCCTGTGCATCTGCTCGGGCCGTCGGCTAATAGAAACCTGTACGGAAGGCCTTGCTTACAAGGGCTCGAGCCGTGGTGTGGTGACCACCGAGACCAACATGAATTTCAGCCAAGAGCTGCCGCCCTTCTTCCTCAGAGATACATCTTTGAAGTACTCCGGTAGCGCTTTTCTTGTAGAGTTCTCCGTCATGAACCTTGTAGGCTTCAGAGCGCCGGACAATGCAGCGTGCCTCGTTTGGATCCTCAGGGTGTTGTTGCCTATGAAAGTAGGCCAAGAAGTGGTCGGTCCATGGGGCAATGACTGCCATGATGAGATGTGCCGACGGCGTTATTTTGGTGGCTGAGCCCCCGATGATGTCGGTGTGTTCGGAATCTGGGGTTATAGTCGGATCCTTATTGGTGTTTCCGCTCTCCCCTTTTCCACACCACGGATGGCTTGAAGAGCCTTTCCAAAAATATGTTAGGTGGGATGCGGTCGCGCTTGGCGCCGATGCGAGAAAGGACATCCGCCACTTGATTACTTTCGCGAGCCACATGATGAAACTCGAGCCCCTTGAACCGAGTCGACATTTTGAGAACGGCATTATGGTAAGCCGCCATCTTTGGATCTTTGGCATCTAAATCTCCATTTATTTGAGATATTGTGAGGTTTGAATCCCCACGCACTTCCAGGCATTGTATGCCCATGGAGACAACCATCCGAAGACCATGCAATAAGGCCTCGTATTCGGCTACATTGTTGGAGTCTGTGTATAATATTTGGAGTACGTACTGAACTATATCTCCAGTGGGGGATGTTAGGACAACACCTGCTCCTAAGCCTGTCAGCATTTTGGAGCCGTCGAAGTGCATGACCCAGTTGGAATATGTGTCGTACTCTTTAGGGAGTTCGGCCTCTGTCCATTCGGCGACGAAGTCAGCCAGTACTTGGGATTTAATTGCCCGACACGGTATGTATGTTATGTCGAATGGGAGGAGCTCAATGGCCCACTTGGCAATCCAGCCAGTGGCATTGCGGATGTTTATTATGTCATTGAGTGGTACTTCGGAGGCCACCGTTATTAAGCACTCTTGAAAGTAGTGTTGTAGCTTTCGTGATGCCATGAAGACCGCGTATGCTATTTTTTGGTAATGAGGGTCCCGGGATTTGCATGGTGTGAGGACAGTGGATACGTAGTATACCGGCTTCTGAAGCGGGAATTTGTGTCCGTCCTCTTCTCGTTCGACGACGAGCACCGCACTTACGACTTTGTGTGTGGCCGATATATATAATAACATGGGTTCGCTGATGTTTGGCGCGGCCAAGATTGGGTTGCTCGCCGAAAGAGCCTTTATTTCTTCCAGTCCGGACGTTGCCGCGTCCGTCCACTCGAAGTGATCGGTGCATCGAAGGAGGCGATAGAGTGGCAATGCCTTTTCTCCTAGTCTGGAGATAAAGCGGCTTAAAGCTGCCACACATCCGGATAGTTTTTGGACTTGTTTAAGATCTGTTGGCATAGCCAACTGTGACAAATCTCGGATTTTAGCTGGGTTCGCCTCAATTCCTCTATTGAAAACGATGAAGCCCGACAGTTTTCCAGCGGGAACACCAAAAACACACTTTTCCGGATTGAGCTTGATGCCATATGTACGGAGGTTGTCGAATGTGAGACGCAGATCGTCTATTAATGACTTGACGTGCCTTGTTTTGATGACTACGTCGTCCACATATGCTTCAACTGTCTTGCCGATTTATTTCTTCAGGCATGTTTGAATCATGCGTTGGTAGGTGGTGCCGGCATTTTTGAGCCCGAAGGGCATAGTGTTGAAGCAAAAAGGCCCGTGTGGGGTAATAAATGTCGTTGGGGCTTGATCAGACTCCTTCATCTTGATTTGATGGTATCCGGAGTATGCATCGAGGAAACACAGTGAGTCGTGTCATGTGGTGGCATCGATAATCTAATCGATGCGGGGGAGGGGGAAGGGATCCTTAGGGCAGGCCTTGTTGAGGTCTTTGAAATCGACACATAGGCGCCAGGATTTATCCTTCTTTTGTACCATCACCAGGTTTGCTAGCCAGTCCGGGTGTTTTATTTCTATGATGACTCCGGCCTCAAGTAACTTGGCTAGCTCCTTCCCCATAGCTTGTCGTTTGGGTTCTGAAAAGCGCCGCAGTGTTTGCTTGACCGGCTTATATCCCTTCAATATATTGAGGCTATGTTCAGCCAGCCTGCGTGGGATCCCTGGCATATGGGAAGGGTGCCAGGCGAATATGTCCCAGTTTCCGCGTAGGAACGCTCGTAGTGCGGCGTCAACCGTTGGGTCCAGCTGTGCCCCGATGGATGTTGTCTTGTTAGAGTCCAACGGGTGGACTTGGAATTTGACTATTTTGTCTGCTGGTTTAAAGGAGGTGGATTTGGGTCATTTGTCCAGGATCACGTTGTCCCTATCCACCGTGGAGCATAATGCGGTTAACTCTTCGGCCGCGAGGGCTTCAGACAATGCCTCGAGGGCCAGGGCTGCTGTTTTGTTTTCGGTGCGGAGTGCTATGTCCGGATCACTGGCAAGAGTGATAATACCACTGGGCCCGGGCATCTTGAGCTACATGTACTCGTAATGGGGTATAGCTTGGAAGCGTGCAAATGCATCTCGTCCTAATAAGGTGTGATATCCACTATTGAAAGGGGTCACTTGAAAGGTTATCTCTTCGGAACAATAATTCTCCGGTGTGCCGAATACCACATCGAGTGTGATTTTTCCTGTGCATCGCGCCTCCCGACTGGGGATGATTCCTCGGAAGGTCGTGCTACTTTGCTCAATGCAGCTCCTGTCTATTTCCATTTTGTTGAGAGTCTCCTCATAAAGGAGGTTTAGACTGCTGCCGCCGTCCATGAGCACTTTGGTAAGCCGAAAGCCGTCCACGATCGGACTGAGGACCAAGGCGGCTGGTGCCCGGACTGTCCTGAATTTTGGTTCATCACCGGCATTGTAAGTTATGGTCGTGTTGTTCCAGGATTTTATTGTTGCGACTTGGAACACTTCAGCGAGGCCGCGGAGTGCCCTTTTGCACCTATTGTTTGAGGCGAAAGTCTCGAAGACCGTCAATACTCTGAGGTCGTCGTCTTCCGTGGGATGTTGCTCTGCAGTACTTTTGGTGAGGAGATCCTCGCCGCTCTTGGCCACTTGCCGGAGTATCCAACATGCTCTAAGGCTGTGGGTTAGTATGGTATCCGGCGTTGTGTGTATTTTGCATGGCCTATCAAGCCATCCCTCCAGAACAGTTCCGCGCCCCGTAATGGGCTTTGATTTTTTTACTATTGGATCGGGCGACCGACGAAGGTGCGTCCTTTTTGTCCGGATGAGGGGTTGAGTGGAAACTGGTGGCTCCCAAGGAGCTGCCTGAGTTTTCCAGGCGCTTTCCATCGCGTGGTACTTCTATACTATGGTTGCCAAGTTAGTGAAGTGTAATACGTGACGGCGGTTAATGGCATTGAGGATTCTCTCGTCCGTGCAATTGTTGCAGAATAATGAGATCGTGTCTTCATCGCGGCAGTCTTTGATTTTGTCTTTGACAAGGAGGAATCTGGCCCAAAAGTGGTGGACCGTTTCTTGAGACTGTTGTCGTATGTTCATAAGATCACGTGTATCTGGGTGGGTGGGTGGATTTAAGTCCGAACCCTGACCCGATTTGGGATCCGGAGTTTGAGAAACTTCCAAGCTTAACAGTTCGGGCCCCGGGATATCAACCAGTTTTTCAGGTCAACCGTCCGACTCTAGGTTCGGAGTATGGGGCACATCTTTCCGCGGACGGGTATTCGGTTCTTTGAGCTCGGAAATCCGAACACAGTTCGTCCATAATATAGAAGAAGAGTTATTGTATTGCTCCTCCACTACCGCTATCTGATGGCTGATCGGCGGAGATTTGATCTCTCTCTGATCGGGTTTAAGCCTAATCTGATCGTAGTCTGTAGCGACCCCCAATGCGGCGATGCAATCCAGGAGTTCGTTTAAAGACGACAACTCCGCCGGATCAATCCGTTTGGAGTATTAAGAGTCGACACGGAGACGGTTTTCGATGACCCGAGAAGTCATCGTCGGTGCAACGGCCAAACAGGCGGTCATGGTAAAGCCGCTCAGCCGGAGGGTTTGGCCTAAGGCCAGGGCTCCTCCGGAGGTGATATTGTCCTTGATAACAAGGCGAGCCATCAATCCCGTCTTCGCCGTCATAGTGGAACTCTCAATGAAAGCACCAATGTCAGTATCAAAACCGGCAGATCTCAGGTAGGGGGTCCCGAACTGTGCGTCTAAGGCTGATGGTAACAGGAGGCGGGGGACACGATGTTTACCCAGGTTTGGGCCCTCTCTATGATAATACCCTACTTACTGCTTGATTGATCTTGATGAATATGAGTATTACAAGAGTTGATCTACCACGAGATCGCAATGGCTAAAACCCTAGAAGTCTAACTTGTATGATTATGATTGCCTATACGGACTAAACGCTCCAGTTTATATAGATATCGGAGGGGGGCTAGGGTTGTACAAAGTCGGTTACAGAGTAAGGAATCTACATGTCCGAACGCTAAGCTTGCCTTCCATGCCAAGGAGAATCCCATCCAGACACAGGTGAGAGTCTTCGGTTTTGTACCTTCACAGCCCATTAGTCCGGCCCATGACAATTGGCCAGACGCCCGAGGACCCCTAAATCCAGGACTCCCTCACCCTCCTCTCGCGTCACTCCACCATTTCCCGCATCTAAGCCCTCCCTGTCTGCCACGCTTGCTCCCCATCCTTGTCGCCAGTCCTGATCCACCGCCCTAGATGCCGTCCACACTAGAAAAAAATACACATCTGTGATGATACGTGTTTGTCACAGTAGGTCGCGTTTTTTGTCATGCATGTACATCCATGACAATTTTTTGACAGAATCAAAATAGTTATACATGTGCTGTCGTAGAAGTGTTCCATGACATTACCAAAATTATCATCATGCAAGTGTCCACTTCCATGACGATAAATCGCGCGTCACAGAAGTGCTTTCGTCAAGGGTGATGGGCACGTGGCATCCACCGTAACGGAACGCCGTTAAGCTATCGGGTCGGGTTTTGGATCCGATAACCCGTTAACAGCCCCGACCAATGGGGATTTTCCATGTGTAAAATCATCATTGGCTGGAGGAGACACGTGTCAGGTCCGTGTTGGCACAGGTGTCACTCATCCAATGGGCGAGACGCGCCTATGATATGTTGACACGTGGACCAGCCCATCAAGTTTAAATGGGACGGCCAACTAAAGGCCCACAAGATTTTGCGGACCATAATGGGCCGTCCCAGCTAAAGGCCCATGAGATTTTGTGGACCATAATGGGCTGGCCCAGCTAAAGGCCCAAAATATTTTGCGGGCCATAATGGGTCGGCCCAGGTAAAGGTGTAGGGGAACGTAGCAAAAATTCAAAATTTTCTACGCAACACCAAGATCAATCTATGGAGATTCTAGCAACAAGAGAGGGAGAGGATGAGCATCTTCATACCTTTGAAGATCGCTAAGCGGAAGCGTTACAAGAACGCGGATGAAGCAGTCGTACTCGTAGCGATTCAGATCGCAGTTGATTCCGATCTAAGCACCGAACAACGGTGCCTCCGTGTTCAACACACATACAGCCCGGGGACGTCTCCTCCTTCTTGATCCAGCAAGGGTAGAGGAGAAGTTGAGGGAGAACTCCGACAGCACAACCGCATGGTGGTGATGGAGCTCGTGGTTCTCCGGCAAGGCTTCGACAAGCACTACGGAGGAGGTGGAGGTGTTGGAGGAGGGAGAGGGCTACACCAGGGGAAGGGGTGCGGCTGCCCTCTCTCCCCTTCACTATATATATTGGAAAGGGAGGAGGGGGAGGCGCCCTAGGGTTCCCTAGGGGAGGGGCGGCGGCCACAGGGGAAACCCTAGATGGGTTTGGGCGCCCCCACCCCCTAGGAAACTTGCCCCCCAAGCCGGGAGGGGCGGCTGCCCTAGGGGTGGCTCCCCCACCTCTCCTGGTTATGTGAGATGGGGTGGGAGGGGTGCTCATCCCCTTAGTGGGCCTATGTGCCCCCTCCCCTTGGCCCATAAGGCCCCCAACGCTTGTCGGGGCCTCCGAAACCCCTTTCGGACACGCTGGTCATGACCTGGTACCCCCGGAACAATTTCGGACTCCAATACCCTTCGTCCAATATACCGATCTTCACCTTCGGACCATTCCAGAGCTCCTCGTCACATCCGGGATCTCATCCGGGACTCCGAACAACCTTCGGTAACCACATACTATTTCCCATAACAACTCTAGCGTCACCGAACCTTAAGTGTGTAGACCCTACGAGTTCGGGAATCATGCAGACATGACCGAGACATTCTCCGGCCAATAACCAACAGCAGGATCTGGATACCCATGTTGGCTCCCACATGTTCCACGATGATCTCATCGGATGAACCACGATGTCGTGGATTCAAGCAATCCCGTATACAATTCCCTTTGTCAATCGGTATGTTACTTGCCCGAGATTCGATCGTTGGTATCCCAGTACCTCGTTCAATCTTGTTACCGGCAAGTCACTTTACTCGTTCCATAATGCATGATCCCGTGACTAACTACTTAGTCACATTAAGCTCATTATGATAATGCATTACCGAGTGGGCCCAGAGATACCGCTTCGTCATACGGAGTGACAAATCCCAGTCTTGATTCGTGCCAACCCAACAAACACTTTCAGAGATACCTGTAGTGCACCTTTATAGTCACTGAGTTACGTTGGGATGTTTGGTACACACAAAGTACTCCTACGGTATCCGGGAGTTACACAATATCATGGTCTAAGGAAATGATACTTGACATTAGAAATGCTTTGGCAAACGAACTACACGATCTTGTGCTATGCTTAGGATTGGGTCTTGTCCATCACATCATTCTCCTAATGATGTGATCCAGTTAGCAATGACAACCAATGTCCATGGTCAGGAAACCTTGACCATCTGTTGATCAACGAGCTAGTCAACTAGAGGCTCACTAGGGACATGTTGTGGTCTATGTATTCACACATGTATTGCGGTTTCCGGTCAATACAATTATAGCATGAATAATAGACAATTATCATGAACAAGGAAATACAATAATAACCATTTTATTATTGCCTCTAGGGCATATTTCCAACAGTCTCCCACTTGCACTAGAGTCAATAATCTAGTTCACATCACTATGTGATTGTTATGAATCAACACCCATGGGGTTTGATCATATCTCGCTTGTGAGAGATGTTATTAGTCAACGGATTTGAACCTTTCAGATCCGTGTGTTCTTTGCAAATCTCTATGTCATCTCCTAGATGCAGCTACAACGCTCTATTTGGAGCTATTCCAAATATATGTTCTACTATACGAATCCGGTTTACTACTCACAATAATCCGGATTAGTGTCAAAGTTTGCATCGGCGTAACCCTTTACAACGAAATCTTTTACCACCTCCATAATCGAGAAAATTGCTTAGTCCACTAGTTACTAAGGATAACCTTGACCACTATCCTGTGATCCATTTCTGGATCACACTTGTACCCCTTGACTGACTCATGGCAATGCACACTTCAGGTGCGGTACACAGCATAGCATACTGTAGAGCCTACGTCTAAAGCATAGGGGACGACCTTCGTCCTTTATCTCTTTTTATGCCGTGGTCAGGTCTTGAGTCTTTCTCAATACTTATACCTTATAACACAGCCAAGAACTCCTTCTTTGCCGATCTATTTTGAACTCCTTCAAAATCTTGTCACGGTATGTATTTATTTGAAAGTACTATTAAGCGTATTTTATCTATCTTTATAGATCTTGATGCTCAATGTTTCAAGTAGCTTAATCCAGGCTTTCCATTGAAAAACACTTTTCAAATAACCCTATATGCTGTCCAGAAATTCTACATCATTTCTGATGAACAATATGTCAATAACATATACTCATCATAAATTCTATAGTGCTCCCACTCACTTCTTTGGAAATACAAGTTTTTCATAAACATTGTATAAACCCAAAATCTTTGATCATCTCATCAAAGCGTATATTCCAACTCCGAGATGCTTACTCCAGTCCTTAGAAGGATTTCTGGAGCTTTGCATAGTTGTTAGCATCTTTCAGGATTGACAAAGCCTTATGGTTGTATCACATACAACCTTTCCTCAAGAATATCATCGAGGAAATAATGTTTTTTGACATCCTATCTGCAAGATTTCATAAATCATGCAGTAATTGCTAATATAATTCCAACAGACTCTTAGCATCGCTACGAGTGAGAAAGTCTCATCGTAGTCAACTCCTTGAACTTGTCGGAAAACATCTTAATGACAAGTCGAGCTTTCTTAATGGTGATACTTACCATCATTGTACGTCTTCCTTTTAAAATCCATCTGTACCCAACAGCCTTATGACCATCAAGTAGTTCTTCCAAAGTCTACACATTGTTTTCATACATGGATCCTCTCTCGGATTTTATGGCCTCGAGCCATTTGTCAGAATCCGGGCCCACCATCACTTCTCCATCGCTCGTAGGTTCATTGTTGTCTAGCAACATGACCTCCAAGACAGGATTACTGTACCACTCTGAAGCAGTACGCGTCCTTGTCATCCTACGAGGTTTGGTAGTGACTTGATCTGAAGTTTCATGATCACTATCATAAACTTCCACTTCAATTGGTGTAGGTGCCACATGAACAACTTCTTGTGCCCTGCTACACACTGGTTGAAGTGATGGTTCAGTAACCTCATCAAGTCTCCACCATCCTCCCACTCAATTCTTTCAAGAGAAACTTTTTCTCTAGAAAGGACCCGTTTCTAGAAACAATGACTTTTGCTTCCGGATCTGAATTATTAGGTATACCCAACTGTTTTGGGTGTCCTATGAAGATGTATTTATCCGCTTTGGGTTCGAGCTTATCAGGATGAAACTTTTTCACATAAGCGTCGCAGCCCCAAACTTTCAAGAAACGACAACCTAGGTTTCTCTAAACCATAGTTCATCCACTGTCATCTCAACGGAATTACGTGGTGCCCTATTTGAAGTGAATGTGGTTGTCTCTAATGCCTAACCCATAAACGATAGTGGTAATTCGATAAGAGACATCATGGTATGCCCCATATCCAATAGGGTGCATCTATGATGTTCGGACACACCATCACACTATGGTGTTCCAGGCGGTATTAGTTGAAACAATTTCCACAATGCCTAAATTGTATACCAAACTCATAACTCAGATATTCATCACTATGATCATATCATACACATTTTATCCTCTTGTCACGATGATCTTCCACTTCTCTCTGAAATTACTTGAACCTTTCAATAATTCAGACTTGTGTTTCATCAAGTAAATATACTCAACATCTACTCAAACCATCTATGAAGTAAGAACATAACGACATCCACTGCGTGCCTCATCACTCATTGGACTGCACACATCAAAATGTATTACTTCCAACAAGTTGCTTTCTTGTTCCATTTCACTGAAAACGAGGCCTTTTAGTCATCTTGCCCATGTGGTACGATTTGCATGACTCAAGTGATTCAAAATCAAGTGAGTCCAAACGATCCATCTGCATGGAGTTTCTTCATGCGTATATACCAATAGACATGGTTCACATGTCTCAATCTTTTCAAAAACGAGTGAGTCCAAAGATCCATCAACATGGAGCTTCTTCATGCGTTTTATACCAATATGACTAAAATGGCAGTGCCACAAGTATGCGGTATTATCATTACTATCTTATATCTTTTGGCATGAACATGTGTATCACTACGATCGAGATTCAATAAACCATTCATTTTAGGTGCAAGACCATTGAAGGTATTATTCAAATAAACAGAGTAACCATTATTCTCCTTAAATGAATAACCGTATTGCAATAGACATAATCCAATCATGTCTATGCTCAACGCAAACACCAAATAACAATTATTTAGGTTTAACACCAATCTCGATGGTAGAGGGAGTATGCGATGCTTGATCACATCAAGCTTGGAAACACTTCCAACACATATCATCATCTCACCTTTAGCTAGTCTCCGTTTATTCCGTAGCCTTTTATTTCGAGTTACTAACACTTAGCAACTAAACCGGTATCTATTAACATGGTGCTACTAGGATACTAGTAAAGTACACATCAATATAATGTATATCCAATATACTTCTGTCGGCCTTGCCAGCCTTCTCATCTACCAAGTATCTAGGGTAGTTCTGCTTCAGTGACCGTTCCCCTCATTACAGAAGCACTTAGTCTCGGGTTTGGGTTCAACCTTGGGTTTCTTCACTAGAGCAGCAACTGATTTGCCATATCATGAAGTATCCCTTCTTGCCCTTGCCCTTCTTGAAACTAGTGGTTTCACTAACCATCAACAATTGATGCTCCTTCTTGATTTCCACTTTTGCGGTTTCAAACATCGCGAATATTTCAAGGATCATCATATCTATCCCTGATATGTTATAGTTCATCACGAAGCTCTAGTAGCTTGGTGGCAATGACTTTGGAGAAACATCACTATCTCATCTAGAAGATTAACTCCCACTAGATTCAAGTGATTGTTGTACCCAGACAATCTAAGTACAAGCTCAATGATTGAGCTTTTCTCCCTTAGTTTGTAAGCTAAGAAACTCGTCAGAGGTCTCATACCTCTTGACGTGGGCACTAGCCTGAAATCCCAATTTCAGCCCTTGGAACATCCCATATGTTCCGCGGCGTTTCAAAAACGTCTTCGGCGCCACAATTCTAAACCGTTTAACATTACTGAACTATCATGTAGTCATCAAAACATGTATGTCAGATGTTCGCAACATCCACAGACGACGTTCGAGGTTCAGCACATCGAGCGGTGCATTAAGGACATAAGCCTTCTGCGCAGCAATGAGGACAATCCTCAGTTTACGAACCCAGTCCGCATAATTGCTACTATCAACTTTCAACTAAATTTTCTCTAGGAACATATCTAAAACAGTAGAACAAAAGTGCAAGCTATGACATAATTTGCAAAGTCCTTTTGACTATGTTCATGATATATAAGTTCATCTAATGAACTCCCACTCAGATAGACATCCCTCTAGTCATCTTAAGTGATACATGATCCGAGTCAACTAGGACATGTCCGATCATCATGTGAGACGGACTAGTCATCATCGGTGAACATCTTCATGTTGATCGTATCTACTATACGACTCATGCTCGACCTTTCGGTCTCTTGTGTTCCGAGGCCATGTCTGTACATGCTAGGCTCGTCAAGTCAACCTAAGTGTTTCACGTGTGTAAATCTGGCTTACACCCGTTGTATGTGAACGTTAGAATCTATCACACCCGATCATCACGTGGTGCTTCGAAGCAACGATCTTTCGCAACGGTGCACAGTTAGGGGGAACACTTTCTTGAAATTATTATGAGGGATCATCTTATTTACTACCGTCGTTCTAAGCAAATAAGATGCATAAACATGATAAACATCACATGCAATCAAATAGTGACATGATATGGCCAATATCATTTTGCTCCTTTTGATCTCCATCTTCGGGGCTCCATGATCATCATCGTCACCGGCATGACACCATGATCTCCATCATCGTGTCTCCATGAAGTTGTCTCACAAACTTATTACTTGTACTACTATGGCTAATGGTTTAGCAATGAAGTAAAGTAATTACATGGCGTTATTCAGTGACACGTAGGTCATACAATAAATAAAGACAACTCCTATGGCTCCTGCCGGTTGTCATACTCATCGACATGCAAGTCGTGATTCCTATTACAAGAATATGATCAATCTCATACATCACATATATTTTATTCATCACATCCTTCTTGGCCATATCACATCACACGGCATATGCTGCAAAAACAAGTTAGACATCCTCTAATTGTTGTTGCAAGTTTTTTACGTGGCTGCTATAGGTTTCTAGCAAGAACGTTTATTACCTATGCCAAAACTACAACGTGATATGCCAATTGCTATTTACCCTTCATAAGGACCCTCTTCATCGAATCCGACCCGACTAAAGAGGGAGAGACTGGCACCCGCTAGCCACCTTATGCAACAAGTGCATGTTAGTCGGTGGAACCTGTCTCACGTAAGTGTACTTGTAAGGTCGGTCCGGGCCGCTTCATCCCACAATACCGTCGAAAAAAGATAGGACTAGTAACGGTAAGCATATTGAACAAAATCAATGCCTGCAACAACTTGTGTTCTACTCGTGCATAGAATCTACGCAATAGACCTAGCTCATGATGCCACTGTAGCGGAACGTAGCAGAAATTCAAAATTTTCTACGCAACACCGAGATCAATCTATGGATATTCTAGCAACAAGAGAGGGAGAGGATGAGCATCTTCATACCTTTGAAGATCGCTAAGTGGGAGCATTACAAGAACACGGATGAAGGAGTTGTACTCATAGCGATTCAGATCGCGGTTGATTCCGATCTAAGCACCGAACAACGGTGCCTCCACATTCAACACACGTATAGCCCGGGGACGTCTCCTCCTTCTTGATCCAGCAAGGGGAGAGGAGAAGTTGAGGGAGAACTTCGATAGCGCGACGGCATGGTGGTGATGGAGCTCGTGGTTCTCCGGCAGGGCTTCGCCAAGCACTACGGAGGAGGAGGAGGTGTTGGAGGAGGGAGAGGGCTGCGCCAGGGGAAGGGGTGCGGCTGCCCTCTCTCCCCTTCACTATATATTGGGGAAAGGGAGGGGGCGGAGGCGCCCTAGGGTTCCCTAGGGGAGGGGTGGCGGCCACAGGGGAAACCCTAGATGGGTTTGGGCGCCCCCACCCCCTAGGAAACTTGCCCCCCAAGCCGGGAGGGGCGGCTGCCCTAGGGGTGGCGCCCCCACCTCTCCTGGTTACGTGAGATGGGGTGGGGAGGGGCGCTAAGCCCCTTAGTGGGCTGATGTGCCCCCTCCCCTTGGCACATAAGGCCAGCCAACTCTTGCTAGGGCCTCCGAAACGCCTTTCGGACACACTGGTCATCACCTGGTACCCTCGGAACAATTCCAGACTCCAATACCCTTCGTCCAATATACCGATCTTCACCTCCAGACCATTCCGGAGCTCCTCGTCACGTCCGGATCTCATCCGGGACTCTGAACAACCTTCGGTAACCACATACTATTTCCCATAACAACTCTAGCGTCACCGAACCTTAAGTGTGTAGACCCTACGGGTTCGGGAATCATGCAGACATGACCGAGACATTCTCCGGACAATAACCAACATAGGGATCTGGATACCCATGTTGGCTCCCACATGTTCCACGATGATCTCATCGGATGAACCACGATGTCGAGGATTCAAGCAATCCCGTATACAATTCCCTTTGTCAATCGGTACGTTACTTGCCCGAGATTCGATCGTCGGTATCCAATACCTCGTTAAATCTCGTTACTGGCAAGTCACTTTACTCATACCGTAATGCATGATCCCGTGACTAACTACTTACTCACGTTGAGCTCATTATGATGATGCATTACCGACTGAGCCCAGAGATACCTCTCCGTCATACGGAGTGACAAATCCCAGTCTTGATTCGTGCCAACCCAACAAACACTTTCGAAGATACCTGTAGTGCACCTTTCTAGTCACCCAGTTACGTTGTGACGTTTGGTACACCCAAAGTACTCCTACGGTATCAGGGAGTTACACAATCTCATGGTCTAAGGAAATGATACTTGACAATAGAAAAGCTTTAGCAAACGAACTACATGATCTGGTGCTATGCTTAGGGTTGGGTCTTGTCCATCACTTCATTCTCCTAATGAGGTGATCCCATTATCAATGACATCCAATGTCCATGGTCAGGAAATTATGACCATCTGTTGATCAACGAGCTAGTCAACTAGAGGCTCACTAGGGACATGCTGTGGTCTATGTATTCACACATGTATTGCGGTTTCCGGTCAATACAATTATAGCATGAATAATAGACAATTATCATGAACAAGGAAATACAATAATAACCATTTTGTTATTGCCTCTAGGGCATATTTCCAACAAAAGGCCCACAAGATTTTTGTGTGCCATAATGGGCCGGCCCACGTAAAGGCCCACAAGATTCTTGCAGATCATAGTGGGCCGTCCCTGCTAAAGGCCCACGAGATTCCGCCGACATTAATGGGCCGGCCTAGCTGTAGGCCCACAAGATTTTGAGGACCCTAGTAGGCCGGCCCATTAACTAGCTACCATGTTTCGGGCCAAATATCGGCCCATATTTGTTCCGGTCCATTAATGGCCTGGCACATTCTGGGCCTAATAATGGCCCATATGAGATCTGGCCCGTTAAAAGCCTACCACATTCTGGGCCAAATTACGGCCCAGATCAGGTCCGGCCCTTTAAGAGGCTTTGGGCTAAATTATGGCCCATTGTCACATCCCTAGCTCTGACCTGTCCTGTGCTTGCTTCCATCTGTGCATCATGTTTAAAATATGAACTGAGGGAAATTGGAAGCCTCAAAACCCTAAATAAAAGAAGGGCAAAAACCCTAAAATCTCATTCATTGCTCCAAAATGCTCTCCTTAGATGTTTAATATTTTTGGCAAGGGTTTTGATCCAAACCAAAAATATTGAACATTTTTAAGGAATTATTTTTGGGACTTTGGATTTAATTCATTAGCTATTTGAATTTGAATTATATTCATATAATTAGAATATAATTTCAAATACCCCTGATATATTTTATAAGCTTTTGGAAAAGTCCATCTAGCAATATAAAATATTCAGAGGAGTTTTTGGCATTGTTTGAATTATTTTAAATTCAAAACAGTGGCAAAATAAATTAAATAAAACAAAACAGAAGAAAAAAATAAAACAGAGCAGAAAACCTACCTGGGCCACTTACCCGCAGCCTACCTGGGCCACTTACCTGTAGCCGGCCCAGCTGGCCAGCCCATCTGGCCGGCCCAGCCCACCTCCTCCCCCCCCCTCTTGTCATCTTCCTCCTTTGCCAGGAGGACGAACAGAGGCGAGGCGTGGCGCGCGCCCGAGAGGCCTCGGCCACCTCCTGCTTCCCCCTGGCCACCTCCTGCTCCCTCTCGTCGCCCTGGACCCCGTCCGCGATGCCACGCACCCTCCCAGGCCTCGCACTCTCCCCGTGCCTTCTCCCCCCTTTCTCTGGCTCCCTCTCTCCTCCACCGAGCGGAGCCCCGTCGCCACCGACACCGTTCGCCGCGGCCACCACCACTGCCTCGTCTCCCCGACGCCTCCCAAAGCTCTGCCTCAACCTACTCTTCCTCCCCACCCCTCCAAGCAACACCCGGAGCCCTGCAGTGATGCCATCACCGCCATCTTCGTCGCCACGGCCGGCGATCGCCGCCGTTCGATTCACCACCGACAGGTCGCCCCCGAGCCCACTGAGACGCGCTCTGCAACCACAGTGAGCTCATGGACCGATTCCCCCTCCTCTCCTGCTCGCGTTCTTGCTCTAGCCCCGTTCCCCACCTCCGCCGAAGCTCGCCGCTGCCACGGCCGACGAGCTCCATGCTCCTGAGCTCGTCCGCTCGCCCGAGCATCACCAGCGTGCTCACCGCGCTCCTGCGAACCCGAAACACCCACGAGTGCTCCCTGCCATGCCCTATAGCGCCATCTCCGCGGTTGCCCGAACTCCGGCCGCCGCCTTTGAGATCGCCGCCGTCGATATAGGTCGCCCCCGGCCTAACTGACCGCACCACTCGACGCGCGGGATCTTCAGCGTCACGTAGCTGCCCTCCGCCGGCCATTTGGTCGCCGGAGGAGGAATTCCGACCCCCTCCGCCGTCTCGGGCTTCACCGGCGACGAGCCGTGGACCAAGTCCGGCGAGTTTGACCCCAGTTGGACGCCCTGACTCAATGACAGGTGGGCCAGCCCTGTTAGCTAATTAGGATTAGCACTAATCGAATTAGTTAAACTAATTACCCCCCTGCTGACACTGACATGCGGGCACAGGCTCTAATTAAAATTAGGTTAGTTAGTTAGTCACTGACGTGTGGACCCCACACGTCAGGTTTGACCCGAGCCAGCCCAGTTGACCCTGCTGACGTCACTGTGACGTGGGGCTGACGCAATAAGTATTTTCTGGATTTAAAAATAATCAGGAAATTCCAGAAAATAGCTAAAACTTCAATAAATCATAGAAATTCAACCGTAACTCCAAATTAAATAATTTATATATGAAAAATTATCGGAAAAATTCAAGGAATCCATCTGTACCATTTTCATGCATGTTAGAACAACTTATCACTACTGTTTAGGGCAAATGAAGTGAATGACATTTAAATAACCACATATGGAGTTTGAATTTGAATCTTGGATTCAAACCAACTTCATTTAATCTGGTTTTAGGTGCATTAGCCCAAAACACATCCATATTGCCATGTCATAGCATGCATCATATTGTGCATTGCATTGATCGTGTTTTTCTGTATTTGCCGGTAATTGTCCCCTCTCGATAGACGTGTACCGACGATGTGATCGATGACACCGATGAAGAGCTATATTATCTTCAGAAGTGCCAGGCAAGCAAAACCCCTTGTTCATTCCGATAAAATCCCACTC
>NC_041387.1:113488419-113494388 GCF_002162155.2 Triticum dicoccoides | reverse complement strand
TACCAAGTGGCACCCGGTACAGGTGGGCTTGGGACAGACTAGGCACAGTGGCCCGGTGTACCAAGTGGCACCCGGTTGGTGGGCTTGGGAACCCTGCACACATCGTTTGGGGCCGTAAGCGACACCCCGGCCGGATCTCCTTGCGGATGGAACCCGAATAGGCGATAAACCTGGACTAGAGACTTGTTCGGTTAGTCAGGTCGTGGCCGACTCCCTCGCCCGGCTTCCGCTTGAAGGTTGCCGAGGTACATGACGTGTACAGGGCGGTAAGTGGCGAGAGCGTGTGTGAAGAAGTACACCCCTGCAGGGTTATCATTATCTATTCGAATAGCCGGATTCCTCGGATATGGAAACTTGGACCCCTTGTACAGTTCATAGACAAGTGAAAGTGGATACTCTAAAACACGCAAGATAAGCGTGAGTGCTATGAATGGTGTTCTCGTAGGGAGACGGGAGCGGATCCATAGTGGTGTATTGGTTGGTGAATATGTGGACTCGTGTGCGCCACTTCAAAAGAGTTACTTGCAGTCGTAGTTCAGGATAGCCACCGAGTCAAAGCTGGCTTGCTGCAGTCAAACCCCTCCACCCCCTTGTTGATAATGATGCATATGTAGATAGATCTGATGTAAGTCTTGTTGGGTACATTTGTACTCACGTTTGCCTATTTTATGTTTTTGCAGAGAGACTTCAGTCTCACTAGTAGTTCCGCTTGGACTTCGACGTTTAGCTTGTTACCTCAGCTACGATCTTGTGCCTCGGCAGTATCTGGTAGATAGTCAGGCTTCTCAGCCTTTTTCGTTTATAGATGTCTGTACTCAGACATGATAGCTTCCGCTTGTGCTTTGATTTGTATGCTCTGAGTGTTGGGTCATGAGACCCATGTTTGTAATATCTCGCTCCTCAGAGCCTATTGAATAATTACTTGAGTTGTAGAGTCATGTTGTGATGCCATGTTGTATCTGCACATATCGAGCATATTGTGTGTATGTTGTTGAAATGCTTGGTATGTGTGGGATCTGACTATCTAGTTGTTTATCCTTAGTAGCCTCCCTTACCGGGAAATGTCTCCTAGTGTTTCCACTGAGCCATGGTAGCTTGCTACGGCTCCGGAACACTTAGGCTGGCCGGCATGTGTCCTTCTTTGTTCCTGTGTCTGTCCCTTCGGGGAAATGTCACGCGATGAATACCGGAGTCCTGTTAGCCCGCTGCAGCCCGGTTCACCGGAGTCCTGCTAGCCCAGTGCTACAGCCTGGATTCACTCGCTGATGACCGACACGTTCGATGTTGGGTCATGGATGCCTGTCCCTGTAAGTTTGTGCCACTTTGGGTTTACGACTAGCCATGTCAGCCCGGGCTCCTTACCATATGGATGCTAGCGACACTATCATATACGTGTGCCAAAAGACGCAAACGGTCCCGGGCAAAGGTAAGGCGACACCCGTGGGAATACCGTGTGTGAGGCCGCAAAGTGATATGGGGTGTTACATGCTAGATCGATGTGGCATTGAGTCGGGGTCCTGACAGCGTTGGTATCAGAGCTTGACTGCCTGTAGGATCACCAAGCCAAACTGGTCGAAGTTGAGTCTAGAAATTCTTTAGTTATATAAGGGAATTGATTGTGGGATGGAACGTAAGGCTCTTTTTACTCCTTATACCTCATGGCCTTCTGATCTGAGTCATCATCTTCTCTTCTACGGGGATTAAGAACTAGGCTATCTCTTCTTTCTATCAGGATCACGTGTTACTAATCCGTAGACTTATAAGATTGCTGATTCAAGCCTCAGTTCAGTTCCTACTATCTTCTGTATGTTAACTGTTGATCTCGAAACCTTGATATTGTGCTTCTGAGTGGTTGTGCCACCATTTTTGTGAATGTCTCAAATCTTTCTGAGCATTTACAGTCGTTATGCTGTCCGAGTCATCCCAGGTTTCTAAATCATCTGATGCATTTGCAAAATCCTTTCCCTCTGGTTTTCGATGTTCCTTTATGCCAGCTCAATCACACTAATTGTTGAGTTGAGGTATTCTATTGCCTTGACACTTATGTTGGAGATATTATTATGACCCTAGGTGTCTTAGGGGATCATCTAGTAATCTAGCTATGATTTGTGTCCCAGTGTGATGACTCTGGCGTTATCCCCGAAAGCATCCCGTGATGCCACTTAGTAGTAGGTATTCTACTCCTTGGGTTTTGAACCGAGATTCACCCTACTTACTTCATGTTGATAGTAATTGCTAGCTCCCTTAGGTTATTAGTAACCTTTGCAGTAGTTCTCGAGGTCCGTGGTATATCCTTCTTCCAAATACCATGAACCACTTACAGCAAAAGTTTGTTGGATCAAAGGATCACAACAGGAGTGCTCTCGATGGGTTCTCCATTCATAATTGTGACTCTGCCAGTTCTACCTTTCCGCATGGATTGTCCGGAAGAAATATGTTGAACTCGTTCGACATGCTAATCTATGCATTCACAACTCAGAAAATCATATGTTGCTTTGAGTTGTCCCTCTTTAGTTGTTTTCTGGCCCTCGTCTATCAATTGATAGTCAAGAGTATGCGTGCGTTCGTTTATCGATGCCTATTACTCTTGTGGTCCGTCAAGCCATTCTATCGCAGAATGACTAGGAGAAACAAACTCCAGTACCTCTTCCATATCCAGGATTGGGTCAAAGAAGTTGTGCTCCGCAGATCAAGTTACAATCCAGCTTCTGGTCTGCTCTACCCTGAAGTATTACCTTCTTTATGACATGAATTTCATGAGAATTGCACCACCTTTTGTGAATTCTTGACATAGTGATACTTCTTGCCATCCTTTCTCATTCCTCGGTTCCGTGTTGTTGCAGCCGGAGTGCCGACAAATGAATTGAGATGTGTGAAATCAATACTCCCAGCAACCTCGTTGCTTGGTAGTTAAAGGATAATAATTTCATTCTTAGCATGTTGGTTTTTGAATCATCCTTCTAAGACTGATCGTGCTACCTAGTCCTTACTTCGGTGCACCCTTCGTTTAATGAGCTAGGATCTCGTCAAGTCCTCGCTCATTTGATTATATCGTCTTGCCCTGAAAAGCAAGATTGTTCTCGAGCTTAGTAACATATCGGTGGTTCGTGATTTCCGAAGATCTTCTCGGAAGTATTATCAGGTTGTCACCTGACCGCTATGTTGAGCTCGTGATCAAGTTGGTTTCTTGTGAACCACCTTCTCTCCAAGAATCGGTGTTAGATATCCCTGAGCTAGTTGGTTGAGCTAAACGACAACTTGGAGGGTTGGAAGATAAAAGCTTTCCTGACTTAGTTCGTTCCAAAGGGATATTCTTGTGTAGTGTGGGTTGAAGAAAGATGATATCTTCATCGATTGGTCCCTGTGATCAGTTGCTGCACCTACTGTCTTATCAATCTTTTGATTTGAGTGTGGGCTATCGTCAAATCAAGTCAGAACCAACGATGTTCGTAATGTTGTCTTACTCGTGGTTGATCCCTCAAGCATACACCATTATATCTTTTGGTTCTGACCAATGCTATCACCGTGTTCACACGATGGTGGAAGTCCAGTGATATGGAAATTCCGATGAGTTGTTGTTGAGCCCATTAACAACATTCTTATCCCCTCCATGATGTTGTTGAACATTAAGTTAGTGTTGGAAACTTTTGAAAGCATTTTCTTCATGCTAGCTCATGAAGTACTTGTTCGATGAAAGGAGTGACTTCCTTTGATTCACGTGCATTTTGATGTAAGTTGCCGTCGTGAATTTGAGAAAGTTTGTTTTTGCTCCTTTGGAATCATCCCAAGTCGGTCATGCACGTGCGAAGAATTCTGTGGTCTGTTAGACTGATCATCTTCATTCCATATGTATATCCTAGCACACCAAGCCACTGATTGATTTGTTCAAGGAGAAGAAGTTCCTTCTTAAGAGTATACCTTATGCAAGGATTTTGATATCCTCGTTGATGGTTCCCCACCTGAACTCGGTAGTGTTTTATTGTAAGACTACCACGTGGTCATGCTTGTCTGGGACAACGTGTTCACATGTTTGTAGCAGAACCAGCTCATGCTTTGGAGCTTACTATCGTAGTTCATTTCCCGAGAATCTCGCAACGTCATATCGTCGATTTGTGTTGCAAACTTTCATTTTCTTCCTAGACTCGATGAATCTGGAATATCCTGACACCAACCAGATCTGAATCTCAGGCAGATATGATGGTTGGAACATTTCCCAAGAACTATAATATTGGTCCCTCGATAACCGGTAAAGTGGATGTCGTGGCCAACACACCCAGCCGGAAGACCTATCATTGTAGTATCTTGTTTGAGGAAGTTGGCCACCTCCCCATAAGGATTTCGTAGGATTTACCTCCGTAACTGTTCCTTATGGATTCTATTGCTCCCGAAGTCCGACCTTTACTTGATGTTCTAGATACCAGACCATTTGTATGAATGGGTTACACTAGCACATCAAGGAGAACATTAGAAGCGGAGTGCTAAATGTCTCTCAGTCGATCATCCAGATTTTATTTTCCTTGGCCTCGCTAGGGTGAAATCTGAGTTGATGTTATCTTCCTATGCATCTGCCTCGTCCATCGTTGTTCATCATGGTGGTATGTTGTGTTGCCAGGATCCTTGACACGGATGTTGGTAAAACCTTGATGAATATGGAAATGCTCAAGTTCTTGAGAGCACGCACAAGCGCTAGGTGTTATCATCGGCACTAACTGGGTTTGCTCTCAGTTTCCTCGGCAATGCTATGATCCTTTCAAACAGTGAATTCACTCTCTATGGTTGGGTCCTTCCCCAGTTACCAGAATCATTCCCAGCATTTGCATTTTGTTCCTAGCTTGCACCGCCAATGTGCCATTCTACCATGGGTCTCCTCCATCTCCGGTGATAAGCAAATTCATCCATTACGTTGTCTTCAACAAGGTAATCCACATCATCCAAGTCCGAGTATGCCATTCTACCGACCCCTCCAAATGATCGCTTGTGATTGCCTTAGGCTGGTATAAAGAGTTTCAATGATCTTTGAATCAAAGGTAATTCTTTTTGCCACTTAAGGGGATAATCTACGAATCACCCTCCTTCAGGATGTTTCATCGTGGTATCATGACAACTCAACTCCTCGCTACGTGGACAATCGTTTACCACCTTCTTAGGTGTGGAATCGTTGTCTACCTAGTGAACCTTCGTCATCCGTTTCTTTCCACCCCTCTTGATGTGTATCTCGTGTCTCAACCCGAGAGATGGTCCTATGTCTCATTCCGTGAGTTGTTCGATCTTCGAGAAGATCGACCCTTCTAGAGTCTCCTTCTTCCCTCCATGTCATGTTGGCAGGATTTCTCAGAGCAAGACATCAAGACAATGATGGTGAATGAATCAACGTTCAACTGAAGTGCACCCTGGATCGTGAAGATTGTACTAGTTTGCATTTCCCCTTCATCCTACCCTACGCTTGAATCTCGAGACGAGATTCTTGTTTAGTGGGGGTGAGTTGTCACATCCCTAGCTCTGACCTGTCCTGTGCTTGCTTCCATCTGTGCATCATGTTTAAATTTTTTAAAATTTGAACTGAGGGAAATTGGAAGCCTCAAAACCCTAAATAAAAGAAGGGCAAAAACCCTAAAATCTCATTCATTGCTCCAAAATGCTCTCCTTAGATGTTTAATATTTTTGGCAAGGGTTTTGATCCAAACCAAAAATATTGAACATTTTTAAGGAATTATTTTTGGGACTTTGGATTTAATTCATTAGCTATTTGAATTTGAATTATATTCATATAATTAGAATATAATTTCAAATACCCCTGATATATTTTATAAGCTTTTGGAAAAGTCCATCTAGCAATATAAAATATTCAGAGGAGTTTTTGGCATTGTTTGAATTATTTTAAATTCAAAACAGTGGCAAAATAAATTAAATAAAACAAAACAGAAGAAAAAAATAAAACAGAGCAGAAAACCTACCTGGGCCACTTACCC
>NC_041387.1:113437749-113486294 GCF_002162155.2 Triticum dicoccoides | reverse complement strand
AGCTGAACCCCTTTATCCTCTGCATGACCTGTCATTGCCACAGTAAATAGATGAAACCCACTAGCATGAGTAGGAGTTGTTTGAGCCCTGTTGTGCCTACTCATTCATGCTTGTTGTCATGCCTGCTACTGCTTAGAGTTGTGTCAGGTCTGATTCATCGGGGATGAATCAGAGGCGTGTGAACATGTCCCAATGTGTGTGAGCTAAGTGTGTGAACACGATTTGGTAAAGGTAGCGGTGAGAGGCCATGTAGGAGTACATGGTGGGTTGTCTCATTGCAGCCGTCCTTAGGAACTGAGTTCTGTGTTTGTGATCCATGACCAGCTACTACCACACATTGGAATGCTTAAGTGCCCCTCTCGACTTATTAATCAACATGATCTCTGTCCAGGAGTTGCAACTAGTTTCTGGTGTTTGTAGGTAGTGTTAGTAGTCTACCAAGTGGCACCCGGTACAGGTGGGCTTGGGACAGACTAGGCACAGTGGCCCGTTGCACCAAGTGGCACCCGGTTGGTGGGCTTGGGAACGCTGCACACATCGTTTGGGGCCGTAAGCGACACCCCGGCCGGATCTCCTTGCGGATGGAACCCGAATAGGCGATAAACCTGGACTAGAGACTTGTTCGGTTAGTCAGGTCGTGGCCGACTCCCTCGCCCGGCTTCCGCTTGAAGGTTGCCGAGGTACATGACGTGTACAGGGCGGTAAGTGGCGAGAGCGTGTGTGAAGAAGTACACCCCTGCAGGGTTATCATTATCTATTCGAATAGCCGGATTCCTCGGATATGGAAACTTGGACCCCTTGTACAGTTCATAGACAAGTGAAAGTGGATACTCTAAAACACGCAAGATAAGCGTGAGTGCTATGGATGGCGTTGTCGTAGGGAGACGGGAGCGGATCCATAGTGGTGTATTGGTTGGTGAATATGTGGACTCGTGTGCGCCACTTCAAAAGAGTTACTTGCAGTCGTAGTTCAGGATAGCCACCGAGTCAAAGCTGGCTTGCTGCAGTCAAACCCCTCCACCCCCTTGTTGATAATGATGCATATGTAGATAGATCTGATGTAAGTCTTGCTGGGTACATTTGTACTCACGTTTGCCTATTTTATGTTTTTGCAGAGAGACTTCAGTCTCACTAGTAGTTCCGCTTGGACTTCGACGTTTAGCTTGTTACCTCAGCTACGATCTTGTGCCTCGGCAGTATCTGGTAGATAGTCAGGCTTCTCAGCCTTTTTCGTTTATAGATGTCTGTACTCAGACATGGTAGCTTCCGCTTGTGCTTTGATTTGTATGCTCTGAGTGTTGGGTCATGAGACCCATGTTTGTAATATCTCGCTCCTCGGAGCCTATTGAATAATTACTTGAGTTGTAGAGTCATGTTGTGATGCCATGTTGTATCTGCACATATCGAGCATATTGTGTGTATGTTGTTGAAATGCTTGGTATGTGTGGGATCTGACTATCTAGTTGTTTATCCTTAGTAGCCTCCCTTACCGGGAAATGTCTCCTAGTGTTTCCACTGAGCCATGGTAGCTTGCTACGGCTCCGGAACACTTAGGCTGGCCGGCATGTGTCCTTCTTCGTTCCTGTGTCTGTCCCTTCGGGGAAATGTCACGCGATGAATACCGGAGTCCTGTTAGCCCGCTGCAGCCCGGTTCACCGGAGTCCTGCTAGCCCAGTGCTACAGCCTGGATTCACTCGCTGATGACCGACACGTTCGATGTTGGGTCATGGATGCCTGTCCCTGTAAGTTTGTGCCACTTTGGGTTTACGACTAGCCATGTCAGCCCGGGCTCCTTACCATATGGATGCTAGCGACACTATCATATACGTGTGCCAAAAGACGCAAACAGTCCCAGGCAAAGGTAAGGCGACACCCGTGGGAATACCGTGCGTGAGGCCGCAAAGTGATATGGGGTGTTACATGCTAGATCGATGTGGCATTGAGTCGGTGTCCTGACAGCGTTGGTATCAGAGCTTGACTGCCTGTAGGATCACCAAGCCAAACTGGTCGAAGTTGAGTCTAGAAATTCTTTAGTTATATAAGGGAATTGATTGTGGGATGGAACGTGAGGCTCTTTTTACTCCTTATACCTCATGGCCTTCTGATCTGAGTCATCATCTTCTCTTCTACGGGGATTAAGAACTAGGCTATCTCTTCTTTCTATCAGGATCACGTGTTACTAATCCGTAGACTTATAAGATTGCTGATTCAAGCCTCAGTTCAGTTCCTACTATCTTCTGTATGTTAACTGTTGATCTCGAAACCTTGATATTGTGCTTCTGAGTGGTTGTGCCACCATTTTTGTGAATGTCTCAAATCTTTCTGAGCATTTACAGCCGTTATGCTGTCCGAGTCATCCCAGGTTTCTAAATCATCTGATGCATTTGCAAAATCCTTTCCCTCTGGTTTTCGATGTTCCTTTATGCCAGCTCAATCACACTAATTGTTGAGTTGAGGTATTCTATTGCCTTGACACTTATGTTGGAGATATTATTATGACCCTAGGTGTCTTAGGGGATCATCTAGTAATCTAGCTATGATTTGTGTCCCAGTGTGATGACTCTGGCGTTATCCCCGAAAGCATCCCGTGATGCCACTTAGTAGTAGGTATTCTACTCCTTGGGTTTTGAACCGAGATTCACCCTACTTACTTCATGTTGATAGTAATTGCTAGCTCCCTTAGGTTATTAGTAACCTTTGCAGTAGTTCTCGAGGTCCGTGGTATATCCTTCTTCCAAATACCATGAACCACTTACAGCAAAAGTTTGTTGGATCAAAGGATCACAACAGGAGTGCTCTCGATGGGTTCTCCATTCATAATTGTGACTCTGCCAGTTCTACCTTTTCGCATGGATTGTCCGGAAGAAATATGTTGAACTCGTTCAACATGCTAATCTATGCATTCACAACTCAGAAAATCATATGTTCCTTTGAGTTGTCCCTCTTTAGTTGTTTTCTGGCCCTCGTTTATCAATTGATAGTCAAGAGTATGCGTGCGTTTGTTTATCGATGCCTATTACTCTTGTGGTCCGTCAAGCCATTCTATCGCAGAATGACTAGGAGAAACAAACTCCAGTACCTCTTCCATATCCAGGATTGGGTCAAAGAAGTTGTGCTCCGCAGATCAAGTTACAATCCAGCTTCTGGTCTGCTCTACCCTGAAGTATTACCTTCTTTATGACAGGAATTTCATGAGAATTGCACCACCTTTTGTGAATTCTTGACATAGTGATACTTCTCGCCATCCTTTCTCATTCCTCGGTTCCGTGTTGTTGCAGCCGGAGTGCCGACAAATGAATTGAGATGTGTGAAATCAATACTCCCAGCAACCTCGTTGCTTGGTAGTTAAAGGATAATAATTTCATTCTTAGCATGTTGGTTTTTGAATCATCCTTCTAAGACTGATCGTGCTACCTAGTCCTTACTTCGGTGCACCCTTCATTTAATGAGCTAGGATCTCGTCAAGTCCTCGCTCATTTGATTATATCGTCTTGCCCTGAAAAGCAAGATTGTTCTCGAGCTTAGTAACATATCGGTGGTTCGTGATTTCCGAAGATCTTCTCGGAAGTATTATTAGGTTGTCACCTGACCGCTATGTTGAGCTCGTGATCAAGTTGGTTTCTTGTGAACCACCTTCTCTCCAAGAATCGGTGTTAGATATCCCTGAGCTAGTTGGTTGAGCTAAACGACAACTTGGAGGGTTGGAAGATAAAAGCTTGCCTGACTTAGTTCGTTCCAAAGGGATATTCTTGTGTAGTGTGGGTTGAAGAAAGATGATATCTTCATCGATTGGTCCCTGTGATCAGTTGCTGCACCTACTGTCTTATCAATCTTTTGATTTGAGTGTGGGCTATCGTCAAATCAAGTCAGAACCAACGATGTTCGTAATGTTGTCTTACTCGTGGTTGATCCCTCGAGCATACACCATTATATCTTTTGGTTCTGACCAATGCTATCACCGTGTTCACACGATGGTGGAAGTCCAGTGATATGGAAATTCCGATGAGTTGTTGTTGAGCCCATTAACAACATTCTTATCCCCTCCATGATGTTGTTGAACATTAAGTTAGTGTTGGAAACTTTTGAAAGCATTTTCTTCATGCTAGCTCATGAAGTACTTGTTTGATGAAAGGAGTGACTTCCTTTGATTCACGTGCATTTTCATGTAAGTTGCCGTCGTGAATTCGAGAAAGTTTGTTTTTGCTCCTTTGGAATCATCCCAAGTCGGTCATGCACGTGCGAAGAATTCTGTGGTCTGTTAGACTGATCATCTTCATTCCATGTGTATATCCTAGCACACCAAGCCACTGATTGATTTGTTCAAGGAGAAGAAGTTCCTTATTAAGAGTATACCTTATGCAAGGATTTTGATATCCTCGTTGATGGTTCCCCACCTGAACTCGGTAGTGTTTTACTGTAAGACTACCACGTGAATATGTGGACTCGTGTGCGCCACTTCAAAAGAGTTACTTGCAGTCGTAGTTCAGGATAGCCACCGAGTCAAAGCTGGCTTGCTGCAGTCAAACCCCTCCACCCCCTTGTTGATAATGATGCATATGTAGATAGATCTGATGTAAGTCTTGCTGGGTACATTTGTACTCACGTTTGCCTATTTTATGTTTTTGCAGAGAGACTTCAGTCTCACTAGTAGTTCCGCTTGGACTTCGACGTTTAGCTTGTTACCTCAGCTACGATCTTGTGCCTCGGCAGTATCTGGTAGATAGTCAGGCTTCTCAGCCTTTTTCGTTTATAGATGTCTGTACTCAGACATGATAGCTTCCGCTTGTGCTTTGATTTGTATGCTCTGAGTGTTGGGTCATGAGACCCATGTTTGTAATATCTCGCTCCTCGGAGCCTATTGAATAATTACTTGAGTTGTAGAGTCATGTTGTGATGCCATGTTGTATCTGCACATATCGAGCATATTGTGTGTATGTTGTTGAAATGCTTGGTATGTGTGGGATCTGACTATCTAGTTGTTTATCCTTAGTAGCCTCCCTTACCGGGAAATGTCTCCTAGTGTTTCCACTGAGCCATGGTAGCTTGCTACGGCTCCGGAACACTTAGGCTGGCCGGCATGTGTCCTTCTTCGTTCCTGTGTCTGTCCCTTCGGGGAAATGTCACGCGATGAATACCGGAGTCCTGTTAGCCCGCTACAGCCCGGTTCACCGGAGTCCTGCTAGCCCAGTGCTACAGCCTGGATTCACTCGCTGATGACCGACACGTTCGATGTTGGGTCATGGATGCCTGTCCCTGTAAGTTTGTGCCACTTTGGGTTTACGACTAGCCATGTCAGCCCGGGCTCCTTACCATATGGATGCTAGCGACACTATCATATATGTGTGCCAAAAGACGCAAACGGTCCCGGGCAAAGGTAAGGCGACACCCGTGGGAATACCGTGCGTGAGGCCGCAAAGTGATATGGGGTGTTACATGCTAGATCGATGTGGCATTGAGTCGGGGTCCTGACACCCATATCAGATTCGGCCCGTCAACTGGATGCTATGCTTTTGGGTCCACTAGCTAAATGCCCATTTATTAATTCGTCTTGATATTAGTTTCGACCTATTAAGGGCCCATTTAACATTTTGGCCCTATATTAATTTCGGCCTGTTAAAAGCCCGTCATATAGTTGGGCCTAACTACGGCCCAGTTTGCATCCGGCCTGCTCGCAGCCGATATCTGATTGGGCCAAACAAGGACCGAGACAATTTTGGCCTGCTAAAAGCCTGTGATTTGATTCGCACAATCATGGGCCGGGGTCCATTTCAGGCTGCTGCCGGCCCATGAGCTGTTCGGCACATTTCAGGCCAAACCTACTTCTCAGCCTCCTAAAAGCCCATTGAGTTTTCTTGCGAAAAGAGGGTCGGGGGTTACTCGGCCTATTAAAGGCCCTTATCTACTAGTGGACCAGTTTATTTTTTGCCGTTTAACGGACAAAGATGATGGGGCCCATGATGCGGATCATACATCATGATTGCATGACGGCTCGATTATGTACCATAATTTTACGGTTTGGCCGGTTTACTGCGAAGACAGGATATATATACAGTAAAATAACTGCAGCATCATGAATAAGAAAAAACCTAGACTATACAATAATGAAATTACGGCATATTACATCCACTGGGCATCAAAGTTCGCCACTATGATAATAAAGCACAAGAAGACATCAGATTACATACACTGGGCATCAAAGATCGCCACCAATGCAAATAAACAAGCCGACAAAATAATATACAAAACCGACATCACTTTAATAGAGTTCAAGAAAGGTTAGCCCTGCTGGGGAGCTGTAGCACAAGCAGCTGAGCAAGATGATGAGACTGCGCTTGTTCAACACTTATATCTTCCTCACTCTGAAAGATAAACAAGCAGACAGATGACAGGTTTTGCACATAAAAGTATCAGTGCTGACAATTCATCACATTTCTTACTGACGAATAAAGTGACACAGTTTAAAATTGCATTAACACAATATCGTATTGTTCAGGTCAAGACATGGCAGGAAATGACGATGTGAAGGAGTTGGCAGCTTCACAACACCACTGGATTACAAATCAAGAACTCATAAGTATCAATGGTTAGTGTGCTATCAATTTATCCCATTTCAGATTTGCAAATAAAGAGACGGTTTAAATAATAGTAGAATGATATGACATTGTTCATAGTTAAGACATTCCAGAATATGACATTGTGCTGTAGTGGGTAGGTTCACCACACTACTGGATTATGGATGAGGAACAGAAGCATACATGCAGTGTAGAAGAAGATCACTTGCTCTGTATAGTTTAATTTACATGGTATGAAGAAGGAACTTGGTTGTACAACTAAAAACTTAAATTGAGAAGGACAAAGTTTTGTTTATGAACTACATAATAAACTTTAAACATGCAATTTGATGCAAACACCAAAAATAAACAGCTATTGCAGTCATGCCTAACCAAATATACACAACAAAGTTTGAAGGCTTGAGAAGGACAAACTTACATTACTAGTGAAGACAGGCTCTATAAAGCCCTTGTCCATGCTGATGGGGGGGGCAATTCAAGAAGTTTACCACAGAATCTTCTTTATAAGCATTGCCTTTATTCTACATTTTGTTAAGAGGAAATATAGATGTGATAATATACGAAAAAATGGAGAATATTTAAGATAAGATGAAGAGTGATGCTACATAACCAAGTAGCTATAAATGTATGTGCAGCGATACAGGCAAAAGGCACAGCCAAGAGCAATGCACAGCTAAACTTCTTCAGTACCAACCTTATGGTAAGAGTAAATATAGTTCTGATGTGTAGAAAATGGAGGGCAAAGGAAAATAAGTTGCAGAGTGATGGTACATGAACAACTACCTGTCAATATAAGTACACTGATAAAGGACAGCATGTACTTACAAGAACAATGCAGAGCTAAAAAAATTAATTGGCATTGGATATATTCTACACTAATGTAACCATTCGTACAGATCAGATAATTTGGAGCAAACAATTGATAAGCAAGCTATCATGCACACTGCTGTCACATAATGAACCAGGTATGTATGCAAGTACAGTGATACAGGACAACATGTACTAACAAGAGCAAAGCAGCGGGCAGCATATTTGCGATATCATGTCGTTCTTTTCAAACCGGAATTCTTCTTCGAGCAGATTTCCTGCAAAAAATATCCGTAAGGCACATGCGGAAAAGTAGAAGTTCCAATTGTCATGTGATTTCATAGACAATACCTCATCCTGGAAACGAGACCAGTGCATAACAAGGTTTTCCCATTCAATGTCTTCTAAATTTAGCACAGGAGACTTCACCGAAAATTCGTTTATAGACTTGCCATCAAAGTGTGATTTCCTCAGGTAACACCGATACTGCTGCAATGCTTCCTTGAAAAGCACAAGCAAGCTTTGCTCGTCATGAATATCCAGATTGACCCTCGCCTAGTTACAACAATGTAATGTAAATCATTGATGTGTTCAATCAGCAGAAAACAGGAAAATAATAACCATGAATAATAGCACTTACACGTAAGTTGGACATGAAGATGTGAAAATGGTGTTTGTCTTCACTATAATCTTCCCATGATGGGAATATATGCACGTAGTCCCTAACAACATTGAAAGCATTGTCTTTTAAACTGGGAATAAATGGAATGGGGTTCCAATCTGCGGGAATTGGCCATCCCTGCAGTTGGGATAGGTCTTCGGCCGGTGGACTTGCTGTACTTTTTACTCGAGTGAGATTTTTCTGTGGTACGGCTGGTGCTATGGCAAATGAAATCGGTATACCTTTTGCTGGAGTGCAGGTCCTGTGTGGTGGGGCTAGTGGTGTGGCCAGTGAAGTATGGGTACAGTCTGCTGGAGTCGGTCCTACGTTTTGTGTCACTGGTTGTACAGCCAATATAGGTGGGGTGCTGTGTGATTTCTCCGGCACCACCATGTTTTTCAAGGACTTTGCTGGTGCTCCTTCAGGTTCAGCAATCACCCTCTTCCTTTTTGATGTCTGATGCACAAGAACAGCATTTGAGTGGAAAAACATGGTATGATGACAGATGGAATATGTATTGATAATGGATGGGCATGGCATCTTGAGTTATATGATGAGTAAACTAAGTAGATGGCGGTGAAACAAAGTAGAAGAAATGCAAGACAACATATGCAAGATATGCGCAATCAATAAAACCTTGCCAAATTAGAACAGGCACCTTGATGGGTGAATAGGACAGGCCATCTGCCTTTGACTCCTCGAGGTTAGAATAGTCATTAGGATGATATTCTGAACAAGAATCAACAGGTGGGGAGCGGATGAGTTTCATTGCATCCAGAATGGCACTCAATGCCTTGGTGCAAATTTTGTAAGTCATTGCAGTGTTCCGCAATATTCTTCTGATGCGCGGATTCTGATATTCACTGTAATTGCGTATAATATCTAAGAACCATGAAAACATAAATAGTTGTGAGATTATCTTTGTAATGCAGATGATATTCTAGTATAGGGGCGCCCCTGTAAACACTTGTGTTCTATCACTGGATTCTGATGAGAGAGCTCATGTGTGATGTAATATGGTGCTTGCATTTATATAATCTGGCACAAGTACACAAAAAAATAGGCTCCAAAAGTAAGGATAGTTGGCAGATGATAGGTTCATAATATACTGTATAGAGAGTTTATTGCCAAACCATGATAACAAGAGCACACGGCAACTAGGCAGATTATAGTGTACATAATAGGGGTACACCATAACCATGATATATAAATCGGGAAATTGGAACTGACTTGAAAATACGGTGTTGTATTGCCGCTAGTAATTGAAAGCCTATCAATCACGTACAGGCCAGCTCTATCTGCTGTTGACTGCAGATGTCCCTGTGCCCCTTCCTTACAAGGAACATATTGTACGTACTACATACAGAATAAACAAAGAGGAACATGTTAAAGAATATAAGAGGAAGCATATTCTTTAGGTTCTGCTTCATTGCATACAATGTTGGTTGCCCACTCATGATGAATCACAGCGCCCAAAGAAATGCAATTCCATGTTGTCTCTCTATATGTGGCAATTTTGAACAAGAGTTATTAGGATCATATTCTGAACAAGAGTCAACAGGTGGGGAGTGTATGAGTTTCATTGCATCTAGAATGGCACTCAATGCCTTGGTGCCAATTTAGTAAGTCATTGCAGTGTTTAGCTTCAAGAGTGGACTGCTGCTAGTGCGACACAAAGTAGCTACACAGATCATAGTGTAGATATAACGGGAAAACCTTAAGCATCAGAGTAAAATCAGCAAAGTGGAACTTGCTGGAATATATGTGCTAGTATTGTCGGTACGCCTAGAAAGGCTTCGGATACCAGCTCTCTTCAAGTGAAGGTGTGGTAATGTTAATATCAGTGTAACTCTCAAAGGCGACACATTTCCCCGCATTTCCTTGCTATTCTTATAGGATTCAAGTGGGCAGGCCACTACAAATCCTATTCCTATGTTTACAAAATCCTACGAATCTAAGAGGCTCAAAGTGTCCATCACAACCGACCATATAGACCTCTACACTGCAAATGTCCCTGCTCATCTTCAGTACAAGGAACATACTGTACTACTATCATACTCCCTCCGTTCCAAAATATAAGTCTTGGTAAAGATTTCCACTATGGATCACATACTGATGTATCCATATACATTTTAGAGTGTAGATTCACTCATTTTGCTCCATATGTAGTCCATGGTGGAATCTATACAAAGACTTGTATTTAGGAACGGAGAGAGTACATATTAAAGAAGAACGGAAGAGGAACATGGTAAAGAAGAGCAAGCAGATTTTGGATAATAAATGTTGGTTGCACAGTGCCCACACATGATGAAGCAGAGCGCATTAAGAATGCAACTCCCAGCTGTCTCTCGACCATTTCAGGCGGTTGGATGAAGATCCTACGTCCCCTAACCCTTCTTCTTCCTCGTCTCTGATTCTTCCCATACAGAACACTGCATGGGCCACCGGCCGGACCATCGGCCCCCACCGCATGTGTTCCTCCACCACTCCCACCCCCCACCCGCGCCCCAACCCCCACCCGCGTTGAGTTTTCTTTGTTCGGCGAGGCCCCACAACCACCCGAGCCCCTTCGTTCGCACCGACAAACTCCGGTGAGCTCTAAAAAATTGACTGACCCAATTTTGAAATTTAGTCTACTATGATTTAACTAGTGTGGAATATAAAAGGGGGAAACCATAAGCATTGGGAGTATAGTGTTGAGCGTGCCATGGCGGATCTGAAGGTGCAAACCGGACAAAGGCAACTTCGCAACCAAGACAAGAAATCAGAGTAAAGCAGTGGCGATCTATTTTCTTGCTGTGATAAATAAGTTGAGAAGATACGAAAGAGTACCGCCTCTAGTGTGGCGCCGTGTATGCATCTACTGAGAATTTGACAGTGTTGCGCTAGCGATGGCTGTCGGCAGCGTGGAAGCAGATCTAGGAGGGTAGACGATGGCGGTGGGGCGCGGTGGACGAGATGGTCGTAGGAGCGGCGCCAGCAAGGTGGACGACGGCTGGGATGAAGCTAGAGGACGGGATGCAAGGATCCCGGTCCGGAGCCGTGGATGAGAGAGGTCGATCTCTTGTAATGGACGGTGGCGGCGGCATATCAGCTCCGGCACGGTGGAGGAGGACGGCGGTGGATGGGGTGGCGGACGGCGACGGACGGAGGAGGGTGGGGTGGAGAGGGTGTTTTGGCGCCCATAGAGTATGAATGGGGAAAAGGGAGGTAGAGAGGAAGGGGGGAACCATGTATTCAGGGCGCGCTTGTCTCAAATGCGAGGAAATTTACAAACTTAGCCCCCGTTTCAAATTTCTACTACATCACAGCAATATTAGTCGGTTGGGGATAGGACGATAATCTCACATACACCGAATATTTGCTGACGAGAGTTTGTTTTTGGCGCCCACCGTTTATGAATATGAATTGGGGAGGGAGTCGATTTCGGCCGAGGACACACTGTGTGTTGGCGCCCACCGTGTATGAATCCGGGTGAGAGGCGGTTACGTCATGTTTGGGTGAAATTACAAACCTACCCCTATCGAAACCTATAAAAATCCAGCAGATAGGCTTTGCGTGGCAGGGATAGGCAGTAGTAATTTCCATCTCGCAGATTTTGGTTTCGGGCGGTTACTGCGACTTTCCCCGCTTCGTTCAAATTTTGCAGAGTGCATGTTTACCGTGCCAACTCAATTCTAATCCCGTTTGTATTCGATTTTTTCGGGCGGGATCCATTTTCAATTGGAATTACATTCTATATACATCATTTTTTATATATACTTTCAAAACCACAACACCATTTACACATAAATATGGTTTACAAATGGCATGATCTCAGATTCATAAGGTTGTATCCATCAATTTGGATTTTCAAATATTTGAAACCACTTTATGTTGAAATCCAATGTATGCATTCCTCGCTAACTGTCTCCAATTAATGTGTGTTTCATGCGGGGGGTTTTTAAACTCTCAAACATGTATAATGTGTTTCACACACGCAACATATAGTGTAATCCCATTTAGACATTAATTGCATATAAACCATGCATTGTTTATAATTAAACAATCTATGGATCACCAATATTGATGAACTATATAACATTACATGTGTGCCCAAATTCAAATGAATATGCATGTTTGATACACCAATTTGCGTTATGATATTATCGATGTCGTGATATCCAGTTTAAATATTTGAATCCCCTTTAATCCAGATATTTGTCTCATATAGCTATCACTCATGCTTATATAGGACTATCTCTCTGGACCTATACGCGTTCATCATCTCTCAGGTATCTCTCGTGCTACCTGTATGTCAACAATGATCTTTTATCTTCGTAACACACTGATGGTACTCTCTTCCTCGACCTTCATCACTCTCTCGCTCTCTAAGTATATCTCGCTCCCTGCTATGTGTCTCTAACTATGATTCTCCATGTGGAATCTCTTTCTCTCACACAAACACAAAACTTTGTCTGCCGTGGTCTCATTTCTCTCTACTATTTCCATGTGTGCCACTCGCACACTCCTCATACAGAGATGTCTTTCGCTCCTTATATATGAGAACCTACGACTCTTCCTCTTAAATATCTCTTTCTCACACACAAACACAAACTCTGTCTCCCATGGTCTCATATTTCTCCATTGTTCTCTTGTATGTCACTCACACACACTCTCTCTCCCTAGAGATATCTTGCGTTCCCTCATATGTCTCTCTATCTATCACTCTCATTGTGAAATATCTTTCTCTCTCGTAGACACAAAACTCTGTCTCTCGGGATCTCATTTCTCTCTACTATCTGTTTGTATGTGACTCACCGGCACCCTCTCTCTCTCTATCTCTCTCACACCCACACACATAACTCAGCCTTCTGATCTACTCGACTCCTATCTCTAACGCACACTAGCTAGCATCTTTATCTTTCTATTTATCTGTTTCTCCATCAACCTTCTTTATCGCCCTCACTCTTGATTCCTATCACGCACACTACATATGTTTCTCTCTACATGTAGTCAAGTGCCCTATCACACACATATATAACTTCACCCTCTGAACCACCCGGCGGTCATCTCCAACACCCAAACTAGTGGATGTCCCTCTAGCTAGCATCTCCATCTTTGTATCTATCTGTAGTTTCTCCGTCAACATTTCTTTCTCGCACGGAGTCTTGCTTCCTATCACCCACACTATATATGTCTCTCCATACATATGCATTTATAGGTTTATCTCTTTTGCACAATCGTTGTGCCTCACTCCCTCTGCTCGCCATAGATGCATGCTCTAGCCCACGCCACTATCTCTTAAAGACAAAAACACATGCTCAATTGTCGGGCCTTCTTCCCTGCATTCTCACATGCATGCATGTTGTCATACCGATCCGTCTCTCCCATGTCGTTGATCTTATGACTTATGTCTTGTTTCATTTATCTCGATCATGCACGCGCGCACACACACATACATCCCACGTATACATGTATACCTCTCACACATGCATGTTCAAGGTTTTTATGTCTCCATACGTAGTTAATTACCCTCAATCCTAACGCCACATTGAATCGTTCTCCTCTTGTGTGCACATAACTTCTGCCTGGATGGGTAAAACACACACTCACACTTAACAATCTCCTTCTAGCTACCCTCCCCGCCTCTCACTCCTCCCCTATATCCCAGAAACCAATAAGACCATCCCTTTGTTTAATTCCCGCCTACGTGCACCATCGATATATAGTAGTCTTCCTCGGTGTATCTCGAACAAACACATTCTCTCGATGTCGTCTCGTCTCACGCGCACACACCTTCTCTTCCCTCTCTACGGGCATTTTCTCTCTCACACCCCATCATTGGTGGCCTCTGCCATACACATCACCTCTCTATGATGAAGCCATGCACACTTAAATTACATCCGCCACAGAGGACCCCGCGACACACACACACACACACACAAACACACATACACGCATGCACACACGCACCCCCACACACACACACTAAGACTCCATCTCTCTCTCACACACACACAAAACACACACGCACGCACGAACGCATGCACCCCCCCCCACACACACACACACACTAAGACTCCATCTCTCTCTCTTTCTCTCTCTCTCTCTCACACACACACACACTAAGACTCCATCTCACACACACATGCTCTAGGCGGAGCATTTGTTCCTACCACCCTTCACCCAACCTTACCCGTATGATAAACAATCACCTTAATCTACTTGCATAACATGGACAAATTCCGCTTTACTTTAGTAGTCAGCAATCTTATCATCTGTAGCCTTATAAAGAAACGAGTTGGCGATGTGGTGTGCCTGCCATCTTGTAATACAGACCGTATGATCTATATCTGACGGATAGAAAGAAAACTATGATAATTTTACAAAAGATACGCGCACCTCTCTCCACATCCTTATCTCCCACAACCTCATTGCTCAGCAATTAAAAAAGGAAGTCTCTGGAACAATCTAGCATGGTGGCCGCTGCTGCCTGCCGGCGCCGTCCATCCCCATGCCTCCGCCCATTCCGACCACCAGTCACCACCACGCTCCACTCCTCCTCGCCTTATCTCTCATATTTCATTTTTTCGATGACATTCTCGAGATACCAGTTTTCGATAAAATTCTCGAGATATCATTAGTTTTTACACATGGGATTACACCTGCATGGGTCAATCACAACATGTGTTTTGTAAAAAAAATGCATATTGATGCTCTGTGCAATGCACGAGAATCTTGCTTGTAATTATATAACGCAAATCACGAGCAGGAAGTGACATTTTTTTGACACAACCACGTTAACATGGCCACGTAAATCACTAGCTAAAGTAAATACCATTATACTTATATCCCGATGCAAAAGGTTGAGTACATGTCCGAAGAGTAGAGTCGCACACACGCACTCTGTCTCTCAGAATCTCTCTCTCTCTCTCTCTCACACACACACACCAGTTACATGACGCCCACTTAAGCAGACACATATGTTACAATTTGTGCACCCGCGGGTACACGTGATGTTGCGCGTTTATTTAAGCCGGAAGGCGAACCCAAACAGTAGTTGCATTCATTCCCCTCCCGCCGCCTCTTCTCTGGTCGCCGTCGCCCAGTAGCCATGGCTCGGCCGAAGGTAACAACACCCAAGAGGTTGTATCGCTTCCCAGTGCACACGACTGCTCCGCGTCGAGACTGGCCATAGGCCCTGTTTGGATCCATGGGTTACAGTTAGTTTGAGCTAGTTGGGGCTCAAATAGCCCTAAAGTATCCAAGCATGAGGGTTTAAATTGGAGCAAGTTGCACCGAACCCACCAAAAAAAAACTATCCCACCCAAGAGGTGCTAACTGGAGATAGTTCTCATTGGGACCACTAAAAAAATTCCTGCTCTAACAGGCAAATTCGTACGTGAAAGGATTTTTTTTCTTTTTGAAAACGCAACGTGAAAGGATTTTTTTTTAGAATGCTCTTGGAATGTCGCTAACATGTGATGAGTTAAACGACCTCAATAGACGGCAAAAACACCAGCCCGCCGCACTTTGATAGAGACGAGGAGGGAGAAGCGATACAGGCTGCTAGATTACTAGAGATAGGTGTCAAAAGGAATCCAAGAAATATGGTGATAGCGTGGGTTAGCCATGTACTAGTATGATGTAACTACACTGGGCTGCCTTGTTTCGTACTCTTCCAGTCCACTGTGGAGATGATTGGTTGATTTTATATTGCTGAATAATATTAAATATTATGAGTGCAGATGCTCCACCACGAGGTTCCTTGCTCCTTCTCACTCGTCGGGAATCTATGTTCTTCCACTCTATTTTTTTACGTGAGCTTTGTTCATCCTTTTGCCAACACGCGAGACATCTAGCATCAAGGTGCACATGTTATGAAGGATCGTTCCATCTATATGAAGAACATGTGGGACTGGAACTACGAGACGGACATGTACCCAGGAGTGGAGGTACGAACCTGAGTAATGTAGCGCAGTAAGTGAAGTAGAAAGGCACAAATGGTATGAACATGCATGGCATATAGGGTGTGTTTGGTTGCGTTCTCGTCTCAGCATAGTTCTTCCCTCTTCATGCATGCTCAACTCAACAGCCCTCTTCATGCATGCTCTCTTCATGCATGCTTCTAGTGTATTTGTGCTAAACTAGTGTGGACTCATGCACCCTCCATACACTATACCAAACACCCAAAAGTAGGTCGAGAAGGGAACTCTTGGGCGGCATTTGTCTCTTACTACGTACTACCACTAAATGTTGTATGTGCAATGCACGGTGATGTTATGGAGTACATGCCTAAGTACTCTACTACTACTATATTAGTTGGAGGCACATATTAACTTTTATATTTGTTTACGTGTATGCCCCGAGACCTTCCAACTAGACGTGTGTTTCTCTCCAGGTCGCACTTTGTATCGTTCATACCACTAAGTACTACTACGTGTGGTCTCCGACCCAGAAGTGGAAGAAGTGGAGACGCTCTACCACGCTGTTTTTTTACGCTGGGCTCAACCACACTGTTCATGTCCCACTCCTTTCGCTGACGTGTGGGACATCCAGCATGTGCCGTGTTTGGCACTCTTCGTCGCAAGACTTGAAACGCTAGCATTCATCAGAAATAAAAAATAATTATAAATCAGCAGTGATACTATTTTTTAGAACCAATCAGCAGTGATACTATACCACGTGGTTTCCTTGCTCGTCGATATCAGAAAGAATACTTCCTTTCACCAACATGTGGGACATCGACCATCCTGGTCCACTTGCCATGCATGTAGAACTCCAAGGGAGAGTCACCCCGGTCGTCCCGCCGCAGTAACAATGACTAATGAGTCATCAAATCACAGGCCCACTTCCCACTTTGAAGTTGCTTGGACGAAGGAACCATCATGACTTTGTCGAATTCCGCTTCTTGAAAAAAACTACTGTACCAGTAGTACTGCTAGCTACAATAGTTACTCCAACAGAGGCGTCCTTTCGTTCATAGGATAGGAATTTTATAGGAATATGAAAATCATAGGAAGTGAGATGACATGCATCTCAATTCCTATAAAGAAAGAGATGCCATTTGATGCATAGGATATGAATTTTTCCATTTAGTCTAGGCTAATGTACTAGTAATTCGCTCTAAAAACTACATTAGTAACTAGTAGTACTGGTACATGCTCGTACTTAGACACAGACACACACACTAACTACTAGTACTACTACTTCTCACATGCTGGTCTGACGCTGTCGTTCTCCTTCCCGGCTTTGTCGGCGACACCCCACCGTGCTTGGATCTCCGCCGACCTCTCCGCAGCAGCGCGTGCGTCCTTTTCTTTCTTGTGGCGGCGGGCTTCTCTTTTCTTGAGTGCTTTCTAAATTTTCCGCTCCCTTTGTGCGGCTTTGGCCGCCTCTTTCTCTACCGCCCATTCGGCCTTCGCATCTTCAAATTCCTCCCACGTAGTTGTGAGGTCGCGAGCGGCGATGAACTCGGCACGGCGGGATGCCATCGCTTCCCTACCATCTTGTGTGCGGTCATGGGTGGCAAGGAACTCGGTGCGGCGGGATGCCATCGCTGCCTTACCGGGTGTGCAGTGCGATGGCATGAACGACACTTGGTGAGAGCTCTAGGGTGGAGTGGCCGGGCAACCGTATACTGCATTGGTTTGTTAAGAGCTCAAGGACAGAAGACGAAGGAAATTTGGATTCCCCTTCAATCCTGGTCATTTATTACCGAGTAAAATGCATTGGCGGTCATTGAACTTGTCTTGATAGCTTACTTTGATCCTTGTATACGAGATATGGTGATTATACGGTCACTGGCTCAGCGTATAGCTCCGTATTTGTCTGGTTGACCAGTCAAACAGTCTGCATGCGCCTCATCAGCTCGTGTTCTTTATCTATCTACGCGGGCCTACCTGTCAATGGAGAAAGAAATACTTTAAAAACCAAAATTATGCGTATGTGGGGAATCACACCACGGACTCATCGCTGCAACACACCCTCGTCAGCCAAATGAAAATGAAATACTTCGCATCAGACACTCATGCTCACGCTGTCAAAGCATGCTAATGCATGCACGTCACCCTCTAAATCAAAGTCCTGCTCATGGCGCAACGCAAACGGCGAGCCATCACCTGCGCGCCCCGGCGGTGCCTGACATTACTGTTTAGACGTTTGATGGAGGCCTACGCGAATGTCGAGCATGTATTCACCTGACTCAACACCAACGGTCATACTCAAAGCGCCTTGCTCATGTATATCGTCCGTCACCACGACAATATATAAAACAGCCTAGCTAGAGAGGGTACTATGGTAGTATGGTACAGAGTATGTACTATCGTGAGCGATCAATCTTAGTGCCACTGCACACCGAAACCCCTTCCATCACTAGCGCGCGCTTCCCGCTTGAAACGGTCACCATCTCTCCAAAACTTCAATGCCACATTCACCAGACTTAACTGCAGGTGCAATTGGTGTGTCGCTGACATGCGGGCCAGATGCCCGTTGGGCCCACATGTCAGTAACCCAACGCATTTGCAGTTAAGTCATTGAGGCAGCGTCCGCATTCACGCCCGACGAACCTACTCCGGCGCCAGTTGTCCATCCGTCTGCCGCGGCTCATTGCCATTCACCCACTATATAAACTTGAGCCCCAGCTCCCAGCCATAGCCAAAGACCCACACTTATTCTCCTCCGGTCCCTTCCTTCTGTCGGCACAACTTCAACCATGGCCTCCTGGCGCTCCGAAGCTCTCCTGGACGTACTATCGCAGGAGCAGACAAGGGACATCGGCGGCTCCGTTCCGGGCGCGCTCCAAAGCTCTCTTCGACGTACCGCCGCAGGAGCAAACGAAGGAGATCGCCGGCACCTCCCGGTCGCCCTCTGCCACCACGACCACGAAGCCGGCGTGCGTGCGCGGGCGCAGCCGGTAGCGAGGAAGAGTAGTACACGGTAGGTCCCTGCCGCTCTGGTCCCAGGAAGGCCACCGATACTCCACTCAGTTGATGCCAAGCTTGGTGGGGTAAACATTGGCGGCTGATTAACCGCTTGAAGGCGACGTGGAGGCGGAAATCTTCAGAACCTTGTGCTCCGGAGGAGGAGGTTATCGAGGCGGATGAGGAGGAGGCAAAGGCAATGGCCGGCTTTCTCGGGTTCATGGCCGTACATGGTGGTCGTGTGCCGATGATCGTTTAGATTAGGTTTACAGTAGGTTTTAGTACGGTTTGTGCGAAATATGTAATGAATTTCATCCAGTTTGTAGGAAAAGTTTTCGAAATGTAATGAATTTCATTCGGTTAATTTGAAATTTGCTTTGTTTGCACGAATTTCGTCCGGTTAGTTCATATAGTTGTCGAAAGGTATGCGGGCAGCATCGGATGGCATCCATCAGTGTCCTCGGACAGATGCCGGTGTAAATTTGTGGGCCAGCACTAGAGATGCCCTAACTATCATGCTATAATCGCTAACAGTCCTCCATTATTTGGCAGGGAACAGTTATCCCTCGATCAAAATCAGATCCGCGGTGTTTCGCACTCCTCCTGCGTAAGAGCGTAAACTCTAGCTTACATAAAAATGGAGCAAGTGGACGGCACTATAGCACGTCATATCACTCGAACTAGCCCGCCTAACGAGCGGGAAAGCACCGCCCTCATCATTTTGTTCTAGATTTCTATCGATCGATCGCGCGAAAATGTTATGCTTCACAAGTTCTAAAGGAAAATGCATCACACTTATGACTCGTACGCGTCGCACCCCCCGACAGTCTGGCTCGCACGCCGCTCACCAGAGGGGACACGCGTTGTCTTGGAATTTCACTGACATGTGGGATTGTAATTGAATAAACCATCGATAGCCGAAATCTAATCGCTCGGCGGGTGTCGGCTGAGAAGAGAGAAATGGGGGATGGAGAAGAGATCGCCCGCCCGCCACGCACAGACTCCAAGAAATATATGGTGATAATGTGAGGTGGGCCATGCTGGAGTCTGGGCCGCTTCCGGAGCCCGCTCTGACCGCCCTAGCCCCTCAAGACGCCAGTTGCCCGCCGCATGCATATCAAGTAGTCCCCGCTTATGTGGAGGAGAGAGAGGCATTGACAAAGTCAAGGAGTAACAGTGGAGACAATAGCTTTCATCAAAAATAAACAATGAATACTCATTGCTTGTCCTCTATATCGAAAAGAATACTTTCATTCGCTGACATGTGGGACATCGACCATCCTGGTCCTCCTGCCATGCACAAAATTATCCTGGTCTACCCTGGTCGTATCGCAGGCCCAACCTTTCCCACTGTAAGTTGTTCGGACGAAGGAACCATCATGACTTTGTTGAATTCCGCTTCTTCAAGAAAACTTACTATACCCGCAATACTGCTACCACACACGAAGACTGGACGGCACTATACCGCGTTATATCACTGAAACCCACTAGGCCAAACTAGCCCGCCTAGGTCATCTATTTTGGAACAGAGGGAGTACGTCTCTGCACTGCTATGATTTTGTGTTGTACATCTCTGTACTTTTGCTACGATTTTCCTACTCTATGAACCAAATGAGGCCTGAATGTATCTGTGTCGACTATTGTATGATCGATCGCTAAGCCTACAATTTTAGGAGCTAGGGCTACTGGTCGATCGACGACGGATAAGTATAAGCGTACCACGAGCTCATCAACCCCAACATTTATCTTCGGTGAGTGTTTTGCAAGTACTACAGCTCACACAGTAGCTAGCCTACTAACACCAAGAATCATCAAACAAGCCCTACTGATATGATAAACAGTTCAAACTTACATCTAAGCATGCCATATATTACATCAAAAGCTGGTGAGGATACATATGTTTCCATAACTCGGAGAGGGTTCGCGTGATTCACTATCAAAACAAAGTAGCAAGTACCGCCCACACAAGACTGTGCACTAGCCCTAAGATGGTTTGATAACACACATCGTTCTGGTAATTAAACACAGGGCAATGCAAACTACCCTGAAGGATTAGCGCGACCAACTATATCTTGTCATCGATCTCTCGGGCGATGACCACAGCACGGACAGCGGCATGGGAATCGATCTTTGGGGCGATGTCCACAGGACTGACCGTGACATCGGAATCGATCTCTGGGGCGATGTCCACAGGATGGACAGCAGCATCAGAATCGATCTCCGGGGCGATGCCAATAGGACGGGCCGCGACATCGGAATCATCATGGACGTCCACCGGCACTGCACAACCCTAACATATTAGCAAGCACATTGCAAATAATCAAAAACCACAACTATGGTAATAAGCCATTATTTTTTACCTTGTACAGCTCACCGGGAGATCTCATCCCTCCGGGGGCCATCTCCTCGTCCTCGATGGGGGCCATCACCTTGCCAGGGGAATACTACTTCTCAACGGCGACTATCTCCTCAAACTCGGCCTTGAGCCACGCATAGGTGGCCATCAGAGTTCCTGGGGTAGGCACGGTGGGGCCTTTGTTGTTCTTCCAACTTTCTTTGAGGAGTTCGTACGCCAACGTCATCAACTCTTTGGCCATCGCTTGTTTCTTGGAGTTCTTCATCTCCATGGGTTGGCCCGCCAACATGGTCAACTTGTTGGTCGGTGCTCGCTTCCTAGAGATCATTGTCTCCAGTGGGTTGTCCGCCGGAAACTCTTCGCCTAGTGCTCCAGGATCCATCAATGAACTGACAAACAAAAAGCAATCAAAAGGAAACCACAATCGCAGTGAAAAAGGGAAAAGAATAGGATGTGAGAATCGGTCAGTGCTTCGCAAAAAGAAGATTCTTGGAATGAAAATATAGCAGCATAACTGATTCGCCCACCTTTCCTTCGTCGGTACAGAAGAAAAATGGCAGAAGTGAGTAGCCTGCAGTGAGGTTTTCTTCAAGAAAGGGAAGAAAGGGCTTGAACGAGCGTTCCAATGAAATGATGGTTGCTTCGTCCAGTCCAACTTGCAGGCCACCTTACCACTACTGGTAATGGTGTGGGTTTTGTGATATGACGGGTCATGACATCCACACCAGGGTGACAGTTGAGTCTCAACTGTAGCACCTCGCTGTGATTTGGTGGATGGCACGCGGGGCCGGATGCTTTGAAATGTCCCGCATGTAGATAGAGTGGCTAGTCATATAGGAGTGCTTAATACTTGTGCACCGCGACCAAGGCGGAGAGGAAAACGAGAGAACTACATAATTAATGCATGAGTTTAATTAGGGTAGTTTTGTAAAGTACGAGATACATTCCTCCAATCGCAAAATGCCTTGGTTCATGAGATTTGAGATTTGAGCCCTATAAACCGGAAGGGAGGGAGTACTACACGCGGTGTAGTCTAGTCACTTGTTGAAATCTCTAGAAAGGCAAATACTCCCTTCCGGTTTACAGGGCTATACTACTCCCTCCGTCTAGGTGTGTAAGACTAGCCACAATGGTGAGTAACATAAACTAGTAACATACACATATCCCTAGACTTTGTTACTGCCTTCATAGTGGGTAGTAACATAAGTGTGGTAACATGCAAAGCTTCATTTATTAGGTTATAGACTCATATTGCATTGGGGCATGTGATGTTGCAGTAACTAGCTAAGTTACTATAACTACCTCTCTCCTCATTAACTCATTGCCACATAAGCAAATTTGTTGAGTTGGACTCGATGTTACTGCTGAAGTTACTCCCACTGTGGCTAGTCTAAGTCGTCTTACGAAAACCAAATAGTCCCAAAACACTTAGGCGCGGTGCATTAACTTCTACCTTGTTTCTTGTTTCTTGACATATCAACCAATAAGAGATGAGAGGTGTGCATGCTTTTAATGACTTGCAGTGGCTAGTTCATTGCATGCAATGCTATTAATTAGCAAATAAACATTGGTGACCCCAGGAGGAAATGTTGCTAAGCGCGTGGACCTATTCAGAATGATTATCAACCAATGGATGATGGAGTTTAATTGTTAAACAATTCAATGGGGGAAGCTTAGCTACAAATTCAACGACTTACTCACCTAGACGGAGGGAGTAGCAAGTACTAGTACTACAATAGTGGGCTCAAATAGCAATTTTGTCTCATGCAAGAGCCTGGCTACTATATGCGTGCTCCAAGGCACCGCACCACGCGAGCGTTCGCAACTGCCACATTCGGGTTGAGCTTGGCTCTTCGCCTCTTCGGGAAGACGAACAATGATGTTACTCCTACTTCTACAGTATCAAATCCACTGCTGCATGTCCATCCACCTCGTGCGGGAGGGATAGCGTGTAGTGAAAGCTTCTACTTACTGCTCCTGGCTTTGCATCTATGACAGGTGGGCCCAACAAGTGGTTGGCCCTCCTATCATGCAGCCAAAGGTAGGTGCAGTTAAGGCACCGGAGCTCAGTCCGCGAGGGAGAGGGCGTTGTAGTAATCAAATTTATCGGTCTTGTACGAGTTGACGCAACACATCAAAGCACTGCACTTGATATAAGTCTTTTTACACATTTCAAATGGACTACAACATACGGATGTATGTAGACATATTCTACTTCGTATGTAGTCACTTGTTGCAATCTCTAAAAAGACTTATATTTAGAAACGGATGGAGTACAAAGCATGCATGCATGCCATGACTTTCCTTTTGATACTTGCATGTGTTGATTTGATGCACCTTGCCAAATTTTGACTATAAATTTAACTAACCAAATTTTCATGCACGTCACAAAAAATTACGAGGCTGTTTGGATTGTGACTATGTTTGTCTTATGTTGCCACATTATTTTTCCCACACTTGCCACACTTGCCTAACTTGAGTTGCTCACATTGTTAGACACACTTTGGCTTGCCTAAGGGAATCTTGCCATATTTTTTGTGTCTATGACATGTGGGGTTCACTGCTAATAAAAAAATTCTTGTCTTAGGCGTGGCTAATAAAAAAGACTTATATTTAGTAACGGAGGGAGTAGAAAATATAAATAATAATGCATGTTGGGGCAACCCATGTTTCAGCTAATTTTAGCCGTGGGCTTGTTCACAACTTTTACGAGGGGGTGGTTGTTCATTTAATGGAGGGACTTGTAGTACCAGACTTGAACGATACAAAGTGCAACCTGGCACACTGTAACACCACTTGGAACAAGCGGGTAGCTATCTCAAAAAACAATCAACAACTAAAAAAAACCTGCGACCTGGCATGTAGTAGTACACAATTTTAAATGATTGTTTTGATGGAGTGAAAAAGGAAAACTACCCCACTACGTATATATAGGTCGGAGCCGCCGCACTTGCTTGCTAGGGTTGCTCTATTCACACACTCTCATCCTCTCCAGATCTAAACAAGATAGGGGTAGTAACACTGTCTTTCTCCCTTCAAAAACACTGTCTTTCTATCCTCACCGCTGGTTACAGATCCGGACGTATCCCCCTCCGCTGGTGAAGGGGAGGAGGGGCAGCGTTTAGGCCATCGTCGATAGCGAGGGAGGAGACCCACTGCCGGCCGCACCGTTATCTCTGGCCGATCGAGCGCCGGCGCGGGAGGTCCTCCGATCCCTTCGTCATTGCCTGTGGGCGGATCCGGCCTCCAGCTGCCCACCTATCCACATCCCGACGACCTTTAGGTATATCTTTGTTCGAAACCGCCTTAGCTCTACTTCCCCATCTTGCTACGTCGCTGCATGTGCATCATTTTCTACCTCTCATCCCCTCTCGATCGGATGGTCCAACGTCACCTATTTTTTTCTATTGTTAGAGGTAAAGCTACTTCATGGAGTCGAATCTTATACTCCCTCCATCCGAAAATACTTGTCATTGACATGGATGTACCTAGATGTATTTTAATTCTACACACACCCATTTTGATGACAAGTAATTCCGGACGGGAGGGAGTACTTGGTTCAAACAAGAAATAAAGTGGGGGTGGGGGAATTTAGTATGTACATCGAACATGGTACAAACAGGAAGGAAAGGGAGTGAAAATAGTACAGACTAGTCATCCAACCGGTCTCTTGGTCGAAAAGGGAAATATAGGGGTAATGTTGTACACAGTGGTATGACCAGGACTAGATTTGCTATCCACACAAAGGAGTAGGTGGCTAGAGTGAACAAAAATGGGACCAACCTAGATATGTTTCTTGGATGTTTGTCTCTCAGGGGAATAAACTATGAATCGCCACTTTATGCCCCTGTTTACGTACATGGTGCTGGACTGCTGGTGCACCCACTGTCCCATGCCCTTATACCAAATATTTAGTTGTTCTTAATCTAATTTCCCTAGTAAAAATGAAGCCATGCCACTGTTATAAGCCATGACAAGTTTAGCCAAATGTTTTTGCTTGTAATTGTTTGAGACTCTGACTGTTTCCTCTGTACCTTTTTGTGCAAACAGGGGTATCCAATTCACCTGGTTGCTATTGTGGCCTTTTGGTGCAATGCACAAAACTCTTCTTAAAAGAAGTGACTTTTGCGCTATTTAACTGGAATGTCAGAATGGATTAGTTGGTTCATTTCGGTGGAACTGCACAAAGGGAGATCTGTGTTCCAATCCTCATCATCCATATTGGCGCCATAACCTTCCTTTAGGTAAGAATGATATTTAATGCATGTGTTCATCTCTATTTTCTGACTGCCATGAGAAAATATTGCTATTTTTTACTAATACACTTGTACTCCCTCACTGACAAAACCAATTCTGAATTAGAAGGCCAATCATGTACTTGGTTTCACCAACTGGTGAGGAGAAAGAGAACCAGAGCATGAAGAGGAAGAAGAAGAAGAATAAACAGTGCCAAGGCGATCTTGCTGAAGCTAGACACCTCAGTCGAGGCCATTCAAGGGCTCCGGCAACGACTACCTTACATGTGAGACGATCCTCCAGGGAGCCCTTCCACTTCTGCTGTCTCACTTAATTAATTAGGAGTACTTAAGTACCACTAATTTATTGCTGCCTAATTTTCCTGTTGGAGTTAAACAAATCTTTAGTAGGACCCTATGTTGAATCATGTATGTGTGTATGTTGGTATATGGAGGTGAATCATGTGGTGGAGCAGGGATGGAATATTATTAGTGTCATGACATAATAGTGCTATTGTTTTGCATGTCAATTTATTGCCATTGGTTCAATGAGGCAATGTTTTGCGTATTGTCCATCATGAATTTGATGCTACTGTTTGAGTAATATGCTAATGTCTTCCTATCCTTTCTCACTAAGCTAATGATTGTTTCACCTTGTTCCTACTTGTGCAAACAGGGATCATGTTGTGCCAATCATACATTTTAGTGGAACTACACAAGACAATACAATGAACTGTATCCCAGCCAGTGCTTTAACTCTGCTGGAAGTTCTTGATTATCTTTCTATATAATCTCAGCACTGGTAAACAAGAGTGATTTCAACCATATATTTGAAGTGCACAAAAATATATACTATTGTGTGATTCCAATGAGTGCTTTATCATCTCTTATGGGACTACATGAATAAGCTTTTTTTTCTCAGGTTGGTACGGGCCTAATGCCTTCATCGATATTAGTTTGATGTCATCTCTATTTGTATCCTGCTACTGTCATGAGAAACTCCTTTATCCTTGCACGTTAAAGTTTTGCAACCTATGATAAATGGCGATGCTTTGAGTGTTGAGCTAATTGGCACTGATTAAATAAACTAATACCTCTCTTTAAGCAAGACTATTATGTTGCTAACTTTACCCATTAAGATAATGAGGGTGCTTCTATTTGTTAGTGTATGTTTCATCAACTAGTCCTACTATTACAGTAATCTCACTCACTCAATATATGTGCCAACAGGGATGCTCGATTTTGGTGGAACTGCACAAAAAATTTGGGTGCTTTATTGCCTCGACAGCTTCCGTCCTTTCCTGTCAGTCGCTAATCTCGGCTTGCTTTCTTCCTTCGCTGTCAGTCGCTTCGCTTATCTCGGCTTCCAGTCAAAGGAAATAGTAATTGATAAGATACCTCACACAGGTTGGTACTGGTCTTTATCCTGATTATTGTGCTTGTCATGTATTGGTAATTTGGTATTGTGCTATTGTTTGCCGATTTTATAAAGGAGTAACTTGGAGCCTGAACTCGCAAGCAAATCATTGCATTGGGTGATTTCAGTAGAACTGCAAAAAATGATCAGATGGACAGATACTTATGTTGCTGCCATGTACTCCAAAGTTCACTCAGACAAGCATCGATGTTGACAAGAAGTGCCTATATTCATTCGAGTATCAACTGGCGTCAACCAGTTGCCAAACTCCCAAGTATTAGGAGAGTGAATGCCAAAAATATTGCATGGCGCATAGCCTAGAAGAACACAGTCCAGTCTTTGGTCCCAACTTGTGCCTTTTCGTTATCAACAGATATGGTAGCGAACTGTATGGCATGGAGTCTAAAGATTCCAGACAAGTTGGTTGATGCGTATATTCATCTGGCACTTAATTAGTCTGCACGCCAGGGATGCTCCATTTCAGTTGAACTGCACAAAAAATTTGGGTGGTTCATTTTCTCAACCACCTCCTTTCTCGTCTGCAATGTAGAATTTTGGCGAGCTACAGGACCAAGATGAGCCAGTAAACTACTTGGATGAAAGTAGTGGCCAAGTTGCTCAAACCTCGCTCGGCACGAGGCCACTATTTGAGGATAAACCTACAAGCAAAGTTCAGATTGTCTGTGCTGCCTCTTATGTACTCGAAAGTTTACTCATACAAGAACTAATTTTAGCAAGAAGTACCTCCGACTGAACACCATTTACCAGTCTGTACCCTAGGTAATTAAAGTTCGTCCATGGATCATATTGGATGTGATCTCAATCATTTTGATGCATAAACATACTGAACATGTGTATATCTGAATCTTTTTGTGAATTATGCATGAATATTGTCGTGTGATCTATCAATCATTTCGATGCATAGATATGCTGAGCTTGTGTATATGTGAATCTTTTGAGTTGTTGATAGTGAATGTTGGCTATGAATATGAACGTGTCCTGTGAACCTGAGTTTGATATGAATGTTTACCTTTTCTGTTGTATTTGTGTGTGAACTTGTTAGTATGCCTACTGTGGGGTATGTGACGTGTGGGTGTCAACGGCACACCTTCTTCCCGAGAAGAATTGCACCTGCTTTGTTAGGGTAGCAACGGCGCATCAGCTCTTTTTAATCTTTTTATTACTCTGTCTTCCCCTCTCCCCCGCTCAACCCCTGTCGTAATGTTTTCGGCCTCAAAACAAACATAGTACTGCGTTGTTTTTGGGGCTTGATGAAAAATTGAGTGCTGGTTTCTGTAGGTTGGCCCGCCCAGCAAATGGGCTACTGGTCCACCACGACGGACTAGGAGGCTAAAAATACAAGTTGTATGGTGCAGAGGCAAGTAAAAAAATGCTATCGAGAGCCATCCACTGAAGAAAAAAAATCGCTCCTGATGTGCTTCTTCAGTCGTGCCGCCAGCCCCCTCTTTAATCCAGTTCGCTCGGGGATCTGGTATCATTTTTTTCCAGAGGGCAAACAAGTATCAGCTAGTCCTAGGTTTTGTATTTTAACATGTGTAGCCCACGACATACGGAGACAGTGGTTTCAACTTATTTTTTGAGGTCCATACCGGCCTATGGGCTTTTTCTTAAAGATCGGCAACCCAATGTATTTTTTTAATAAAACGTAGGTCTGTGTTCTATTTATCTATAATAATAATGATGTGTCCAATTTATGTTTTCCCTTCTAACCACATTATATATATTTATATTATTACTATTATTGTATATTTTATAGAGACTTATATATACATTATAAAAACATCCCATGTGTTATTAACTTATAAAAGTAAATGTTTAACAGAAGTTGGCAAGGAAAATCCTTGTTGTTTTTGACTCACAGGCAAGGAAAATCCTGGTGATTGCGTACAAAAGCTTGCGAAGATTTTAAGGACCAATTTAATAATAACGCGCTCATTTTTATTTTGAGCAATAAGTCGCTAATTTGTTAATTATATATATATAATGTGCCTCTCCGGTTTATTCTTTGATATTAATTGCTCCTTCTAACATAACATTATATATATATATAACTAGCCCAGCTAATTCATCTATTTCAAGGAAGTGCAAATGGGCTGGGATTTCTTAGAAAATATAAATGGGCCTGATTGATGCGAAATTATTTGTTCACCCAACCCAGCAAATGGACTGTACATTCTAGAAAACATGGGTTAAATATATGCCACATTTTTGCAGGCTGACATGTGGTCCAATAGGTCGAAGCCTACGCAGGGCATTGTCAACTTGGTCAACAAATGATTGTGACATCCACATCCATTGGATTTATATCCAACGGCCGGCATGCACCTTCAATCTCTCATCTTCTTCCTCCAGCATCGCCGGGACCGCCTTGTCCGGCCTCCGGTGGCTAGCGGCTCTGCTTAGCACGCATCGCTGTGAAGCACTACCCCACCGCTGGCCAGGCTATCCCTCCACCCATCGACACCTCCTGTTATTCTCCGCAGACTGCAGCCCCACGCTGCAACAGAACTAGTTATAACCCTTCTCCTCCTCTCAATCTGCGACTCCACTTCCGCATCTTCCCATCTCCAAGTCGATCCCGTCCGGGGCCTCGCCGTCGTCCACCGCCTCGCTGCGCTCGGTAAGGCGTGGTCAATAAACGAGAGTCATCGGAAGGGGACTGTATGTGGAGAGCCTGACGGCTGGGACCCACGAGGTCCATGGTCGCACGCAAGGAAAGTTCCTCCTTATTAAGATGAAAAAATGTTTCCTCCACCTGACAGCTGGGACCCACCGGCTGTATCTTCGCACGAAAGGAAGTGCCTCCTTGTTTTGCGAAAAAAATTATTCATCCCGTTGACAGCTGGGACCCGTCAGATTTGGTGGCTGACTTGTGGGCCTATTAAGCGGACGTGTACGCACAACTTTCTCAACTTAATCAACAAATCATTCTAGCAGCTGGACCATTGGATGTTAATCCAACAGCCGTGCTCCTTCTTCAACCTCTGTTCTTGCTCCTGTCTCCCGTGGGCGGCACCGCGGTTGTGCTGTCGCGCACCCGAACCAGTCAAGTTTCCCCTCCTCTCCATCTGCGACTCCACTGCCCCGTCTTCCCCATCTCCGGGTCATTCCAGTCTGGGGCCTCGCCGTCTTCCACCGGCCTTGGTGCGCTCGGCATGGTGCGGTCAACGTGGTCAACAACCGAGAGTCATCGGAAAATGACTGTACGTGAGAGGCTGACAGTGGGGACGCACCATGCCCATGGACGCATTCATGCAACGGAATGCGGCGTGGTCAACGTGGTCAAGGAACGACTTCCATCGGAAGTATACTGTACGTGGAGAGGCTGACAGCTGGGTCCACGGCCGCAGCAAGGAAGTGCCTCCTTATTACGCGGAAAATAATGATTCCTCCACCTGACAGTAGGGACCCACTGGATGGGCCACCGTATTTTGCGAAAAAAATGTTTCCCCATTGACTGCTGGGACCCACCTGAGGGGCCACCGTATTTCGCGAAAAAACTTACCCCCCGCTGTCAGCTCGGACCCACTCGAAGTGCCTCCTTATTAAGCAAAACAAATGAATACCCCCCCCCTACTAGCTGGGACCCACCTTGGTGGGAGGCTGACTTGTGGGCCCACTAAGTTGACGGGGACGGAGGGCTTTGTCAACTTAGTCAATATGAACTATTCTAGCTGCAGTGACCGTACGATGTCCATCCAACGGCCATCGTGCTTCTTCAACCTCTAGTCTTCTTGCTCCAGCCGCCCAAAGCAGCACCGGTGGTGCCGCCTACTCCTTCCTCCCGTGGCTGGTTGTGATGTCGCGGAGGCCTCACCGCCCCCTACTACTCCCGCCACTAGCCAGGCCATCCCTCCACTCACCCACACCCCATGTTATTCTGCGGCGACGGCAGCCTCACACCGCAGCCGAACGAGTGAACCCTCATACTCCTCTACGTGTGGGCATCCACTGCCGCGTCTTCCCCGGCTCCGTGTCGTCCCCTTCCTAGGCCTCACCGTCGTCCACCTCCGTGGTGCTCTCGGCGTGGCGTGGTCAATGTGGTCAACGACCGACTTCCATCGGAAGAGTACTATACGTGGAGAGGCTGACAGCTGGGTCCACGGCAGCCGCAAGGAAGTGCCTCCTTATTACGTGCAAAATAATTATTCCTTCACCTGATAGCAGGGACCCACCGGACGGGCCACCGTATTTCGCGAAAAAAATATTTCCCCCTTGACTGCTGGGACCCACCAGCTACACCTTTGCACACAAGGAAGTGCATCCGGGCCAAAAATCGATTCGCCCCCCTGACTGCTGGGACCCACCCGCTACATCTTCGCAAGCAAGGAAGTGAGTCTTAAAAAAACGGGTGGCCCAGGTGGCCTTCTCTCCCTTTCTTTTATTTCCTCTTTTCTATTTCTATTTTCTATAGTTTGTTTTGATTTAGTTTTAGACACTAAATAATTTTTTATACATCCTGAGAATAATTGTGGACATTAACTAAATTATTACAGAGGCCCTCAACTATTTCCAGAATTGTTGGAGCATTTAAAAATATTAACAGTATTTAAATGCCCCAATTCAAATACAATATGGTTTAATCAAAAATCCAAAAATGTCTTGGAAAAATATCCATCATCTCTGGATATGGTTTTCACCCTTTTCCAGTAATCATGAACATTTTTGCAAACCAATTTGGGTTCTTTGAAAATATTTTGAAGTTGAACCTATTTGCAATGCTTTGGTGCTAGGGCTTGGTCATCCCCATTTCAAATTTCATAAAATTTAAACATGTTGCATGGATTCTAAAGCAAAAACAAACAAGGGCTGATCTGGGGCTGTGACAGGGGAGTTGATACGTCCATTTTGCATCAATGTTTCCTACTGTTATTTACAATGTTTATATGAATAATAATTCTTTATGGAGTAATTCTAATGCATTTTCTCTCATAATATGCAAGGTTTAAACAAAGAGGGAGAATGCCGGCAGCTGGAATTCTGTACCCGAAAAAGCTACGTCAAAGTTACATATTCTGCACATCTCCAAATGAGCTGAAAATTTACGAAGAATTGTTTCGCAATATATAAAAAAATACTAGAGCAAATAACTACCGAGGAGGCCCACCAGGTGGGCATAGCCCACCTGGGCGTGCCATGCCCCCTAGGCGTGCCCTGGTGTGTTGTGCCCTCCTCGTCCCACCTCCGGTGCCCATCTTCTAGTATATACGCCATTTTTACCTAGAAAAAATGAAGAGAGAACTTTTGAGATGGAGCGCTGCCGTCTCGAGGCGAAACTTGGGCAGGAGCACTTTGGCCCTCTAGCGGAGCAATTTCGTCAGAGGAACTTCCCTCCCAGGGGGATTCATCGTCATCGTCATCACCAACAACCCTCTCATCTTTGGGAGAGCCATCTCCATTAATATATTCAACAACACCATCTCCTCTCAAACCCTAGTTCATCTCTTGTGTTCAATCTTTGTACCGGAATCTTAGATTGGTAGTTGTGGGTGACTAGTAGTGTTGATTACATCTTGTAGTTGATTGCTATATGGTTATTTGGTAGAATATTATATGTTCAGATCCATTATGTTATTTAATACCCCTCTGATCTGGAGCATGATTATCATTTGTGAGTAGTTACTTTTGTTTTTGAGGTCATGGGAGAAGTCATGTTGCAAGTAATCATGTGAACTTAATATGTGTTTGATATTTTGATGATATGTATGTCGGATATCGCGGCGAAACCCTTAAGGTTCGAACACTGGGGTGCACACGAAGATTTCCCCCTACTGAATCTCGCTCCCAGCCTCGCCGCGATCCCAAAGCTTGATCGATGAACTCACAGCACAAGAGACACAAGGTTTATACAGGTTTGGGCCACCGTCGTGGTGTAATACCCTACTCCTGTGTGTGGTGGTGGATTGCCTCTTGGGATGATGATGAACAGTACAGGGGAAGAATAGCCTCACGAGGAGAGGTGTTCTTGGGCTGGTGTGGTGTGTAGATGAACTTCCTGTCCCCTTCTACTATGGTGGCTAGCCCTATTTATAGAGGCCCTGGTCCTCTTCCCAAATATTGAGCGGGAAGGAATCCGACAACGGCCATTTTGAAAGGGGACAGCTAGTACAAGCTATCCTGACTAAAGGTGGTCTTCGCCTGTCAAAGGTGTTGGTGATGACGCCGTCTTGGGTTCCATGGTGACCTCCTTCCTGCCGTCCTGCTGGTCTTGGTCTTGTTGCACTGATATGGAAACCTTTGTCTGATGCCTCGGTACTCCATGCCTGCGCTTGCCCCCTTTGCACCAAAGAGGAAACGAGGACACTGCGCAAGCTGGCGCCCGCCTGGCCTTGATCGTCATGGCTTGCATCATGGGCACCTCGCGAGGTACCCCTTGCCTTGATCTCTCCGCCTCCTCGCGAGCCCGCCTAGTGAGGCCACTCCCGAGGAGGCCTTGCATCGTCCGCCCCGCGAGGCTTGGCCCCTCGTGAGGTTCGGGCCGTACTGGGCCACTGGCTGAGCCATGTTGTAGGCCGCAGGCAGGCAAGTCTGGGGACCCCCGTTCCCAGAACACCGACAGTAGCCCCTGGGCCCAAGGCATGCTCGGACTTGGCTTAGCGGCAAAGCCAAAGGACAAGTGAGGAGCGCCGCGGGCTCCAACAGCCTGCGGCCTTGGTTTCCGCATGGCGATTGATTGGACGTAGGCGTCTCCGCTTCCCCATGCTGCCTCGGCAACTGCCCGATTTGACGAGTCACTACTGCATGCAAAAAGAGTCATCATTACCTGCAATCATGGAGGTTGACGGTTGGCCTTCCTGGGACTATAAATGAGGAGGGGCGAGAGCCCCCACTGCCCATCTCTTCTTGCTTCGCCTGCTTCTTCTCCCAGGCTCCATCTCCATTCTTGACGCCAATGGCATCAATCCGCAGATTCTCGGCCGAAGAGAAGGGGAAGGCTCCCCGGGAGGGACCTGATCCGCTCCCGCCGAAGAAGCGGCCGGTCCAACACCGCCGCGACGAGGTTGCGAGGATGGAGATGACGAGGCCTTGGTGCGAGCGGCCACCTCCTAGGATCCCGCTACCCATGTACGCCCAAGCCGAGGGCTTCGAAGAAAGGGACGGCGAACGACGTCGCCCGTGCCGCAGGCGAGGTCAAAAAGGTGTGGCGGAGCACGCCTCGCTCCTGGAGTCCACGCCGCGGACTCCTCTCGCGAGCTCGTGCTGCACGCGGCGATGCCTCCAAGCACCTGGATTCGCTTCCATTTGTTTTTCACCACCGAGATGCCGCCGAGGGGCCTCTCGAGCTTTGGCTGCAGCACACCGACTGTGGCGCTCCGGCGACCGGAGCGGAGGTTGAAGTCGTTGCCCCGGTCAAGGTCTTCATGACCCGAGGCTGGGGCGAGGTCGCCCGGGTCTGCCGAATAGGGGGCGCCCTCGTGATTCATTTTGAATACGATGGCGCCTCCTTGTTGTCCTTCAAAGTCTTCGACACAGAAGGCCGACACCTGGAGTGTTGCCCCGGAGGAGGCAGTCAGGACATCGACGTGGCAGGGGCTAGGCCTGTCGCTCTCTTCCCCAACAGCTCCTCTGGTAGCAGCAGCGATGCTTGGGAGTCCAGCGACTCTCCCGAGCCCTTCGTGACTCCAGAGACGAGCGACGACAACCACGTGCCCCCGAGCTCGCGCCGTGCTTGGAGCAAGGCGGCTGCATCAAGCCGTCGCCGCAGGTGATCTGGATGGGGTTGGCACCGGCCTCCCGTGGCCCACTGTTGATGATGGTGTCGGCCGTGGAGGTGTGGGTAGTTAGGGCTCCTTAGGATTCCCGTCTTTTGTTCCCTGCAAGGAATCGAGAAAACACCCCATGGGGGCATGTAAAGGGTCCGCGATGCCTTTTGCTAATGTGATCCTTATTATGAAATTGTGTGAATGCTTGTCCTGTCCCGGCTTGGTTCCCCCTTTCTAACCTCGCAACGACTTAGCGCTCTACACGGACAGGTCCCGGTCCCCAGGCAGGCTGCAGCCGACGCTGGTATGCCAGGTCGCGATGCCGGGGTCAAGGCCAGGAGGTGAGCATCCCGAGGTCCAGTAAGAGCCCCTGAGGCGCGATGCTCAGCAGGTCCCCTTTAGCATGCAAGCAGCCGCCGAGAGGTGAGAAAGGAAGGCAACATTGCCGTCACAGAGCCGCATCAAGTGAGGATTCCGCGCTGCATCGATTAGCTGTTCCAGGCGTGAACCTTATCTTGGTAATATGGAGTCTCTCCCTTGTGTTGCGCCAGACTTGTGTGTCGGCAGCTGTGGCGCAGCTTGGTTAGGACCTCATGAGCTTTCGCTTTCTTCCCCATACTCTCCTTCATGCTCTACTTCCTCAGGTCCCGGCCCTCGAGCGAGCTTAGCCGTCGCTGGTATGCCAGGTCGCGATGTTGTGGTCAAGGCTAGGGGTGAGGGCTAGAGAGCCAGTAAGAGCTCCTGAGCCGCGATGCTCAGGATCCCCCCTTTTAACGCGCAAGCGGATCGCGTGGGAAAGAGAGAGAGAGCTCGCAGTGCCGCTCACTGTAGACCTCAAGAGGTTCCTGTAAATCAGCACGAGGAAAGCACGGGTTGCCATTATGATTGTCGGCCGGCCATCGGTTGCTCCAAGAGAGAGGTGAGGGCAGTGAGGGCCTGGTGAGGTGATGCGTGCGGGGCTGCCACGGGCCAGAGCTCTACCACTCAGATTTATCGATGTTGTAGGGATGGACCCATGCGCAAGCGCCGTGCCAGCATGAGCAGCTCCCGTGGTAGATGCCAATCGAATAGGCGATAATCACAGGCAGGTTAGGCATGAAGGGAAAATCAGCTTAGGTAAACGCAGAATGGATACATGCCACTGGGTCAGGCCCGAGCGGCTTGGGGGTGATGCAGCCCGAGGGGCGCCCCCGGCAAGGTAAGCTAAAGACATAAGAAAAAGGGATACATGCCGCAGGGATGGACCTACGCGGCCTGGGAATGATGCAGCCTGAGGGTGCTCCCAGCTAAAATGAACTTGGAAGCTGTCACATGGTTCCGTTGTAGATGGGGTGTTGGAGTAGCGAAAGGCGCGCGGTGAAGAGGCCGACCCTCACGAGTCGCTGGAGCCCTAAGCCTCGGGAGGCTTTGGGGGTCCATGTGGCTCCTCGAGGACCGCCTCCATCTCCATGAGGACCGCATGATGCCTGGCCTCCTGAGCCACCAGAATGCTCTGTAGGTGACGCTGGAAGGTGGCAGCCGCGTTCAGCAGGCCAAAAGGCATGCGAACGTAGTTGTGCAGCGGAGCCTCGCAGCGTCCTACGCACGAAGGCTAGAAGCCCTCCTGAGATGCAGCTCGGTTGAGCCTCGGGACATCGATGCAGACGTGCAACCCACCATCCTCGCCTTGATGGGGGGCCACGCCAGGCAAGGGGCGGTCGCCGCGCATGACTCTTGCCTCCTGAAGCTCCTGAGTGGTCTTGGTGATGAACTCCTGAACGTTGGGCTTTGCACGCCCTGCGACTTCCTGAGGGAAACGTGCCGCGAAGCACGCCTCCAAGTGGTGCCCGAGCGCCTCCCTCATGATATTGGCAAAGTCTGAGGCCCTCTCGAAGAGGGCCCCCGAGCCCTGCCCGAGGAGGGTGCCGGGCGCGCCTTCCTATGTGATGGAAGGAGGCGCCCCTTGCACGGGCGCTGATCCTGACGCGGCACCTCCTGAGATGCCAACCTCCCGAGGTCTTCAGCTGAGCGGTATCTTCTTCTTCTTGGGGACTGCCTCAGGAGGGTTCTCGCGCTTGTTGTCTGGGTCCTCAATTGATGCAGCTTGGATGGGGCGCTCGAGGGAGCACACCACATCTCTCTCTTCGCAGGGGACCGTGATGATTCTGCTGCTTCCTGGCATCTTGAGGACATTGTAGTCGTGGTGGGTCACCGCCATGAACTTGGCCAGGGCTAGATACCCGAGGATGGCATTGTATGGTAGGTGGATGTGGGCGACGTCGAAGTCCATGAGCTCAGTGCGGTAGTTGTCGCGCTTGCCAAAGGTGACAGGGAGGCGGACCTGCCCTATCGGGGTGGTGGAACCGTCGGTGACTCCTAAGAAAGGCTTGGTCGGCTGGAGCTGATGACTGGGGAAGTTTGTGGAAGATCTCGATGGACAAGACATTAATACTTACACCACCATTGATGAGTGTCCTGGTGACTTGCATGTTGCTGATGACTGGGGAACAGAGCATTGGGAGGACTCCAGCAGTAGCCGCGCACTTGAGTTGATCTGCTGAGCTGAAGGTGATGGTGCACTTAGACCACCTGAGCGGGCGCGTGTCCTCGAGCTTGGGGAGGACTGGGTTCACCTCGCGAGCGAACTGCTTGAAGATGCATTGTGAGGCTGGGGCCTCAGCTCCGTCCAAGATGCAAGCAATTGCACGTGGTTCCTGGAAGCCCCCGGCCTCCTCGTCCTGGTGATGGTCGTCATTCCTTCTTGGCAGTGGCGATAGAGGAGGAAGGCCTGTGTTGCCCTGTGGGAGGTCCTCGCGAGGCTGATCCCTCCAGGCTCCTCGCGAGGCTGCTCCTGCCAGCGATCCTCGCGAGGTCGGTCAGGCCACTCCTGGCAAGGGCCACGGTCGTCCCATCGTCCTCTGCCACATCCTCCTCCTCGGCCGTAGCACCAGTCGTTGCGCTCGGGGCGTCGACCGAAGCGTCCTTTTGGAACGGCCCTGAGCTCCTGGCATTCGTTGGTGTTGTGGGTGTGGAGGTTGTGGTAGGCGCAGAATGGTCGGCTACCCTTGGACGACTCCGGCTGGTCCCTATCGTGCTTCGTGTCTGGTTCTGCTGCAAGCACGGCTGCTCCTTTGCGCTTCACGTCCTTGGCCTTGGCCTTCTTTTCTTCTGGGTCAGCAGGTGGAAACTCGAGGAGGGAGAGGCGTCCTTCCTCAGCTCTTGCGCACTTGGTCACCAGGTTGAGCAGCTCCAAGGATGTGCACAACTCCTCGTGGATGGCAAGCTCCTCCTTCATCTCGACGTCATGGACGCCATCAGAGAATGCCGAGATGATGGACTCATCCGTCACCTTGGGGATCTTGAGGCGGGTGATGTTGAAGTGCTGGATGTATTTCTGCATGGTCTCCCCAGGCTGTTGCTTGATGCAGCGCAGGTCACCCGTGGCCGGGGGGCGGTCGCGAGTGCCTTGGAAGTTGGCGATGAAGCGGCTGCGCATCTCGTCCCAGGATGAGATCGAGCTGGGAGGCAGGTTCAGGAGCCAGGTGCGGGCACCATCCTTGAGCGCCATGGGAAACCAGTTCGCCATGACCTTCTCGTCTCCTTGGCCGCCTCGATGCCTAGCTTGTAGAGCTCCAAGAATTCCACGGGGTTGGTGGTGCCGTCGTAGCGAGGAGGCAGGTCCGGCTTGAACTTGCCCGAACAGGCGACGCTATGCAGCTCGGTGGTGAAGGTGCGACAACTTGTTGTGGTCACCGGAGCCCTTTGCTAATGCAGAGCTTGCTCTTGATGGTACCCGCATGCTACAACCAGGGACAGCACACGGTCTTGTCGCGCCGGGACGCGGTCTTGTTGTGCTGGTGCAGGGAGCACGGGGGCGCCTTCTTGAGGCCGAGGGATTTCTTAGCAGCTTCTTTTTGTCGCATGGGCGCTAGATGTGGCACGTCACGTCCAGGGGCCACGTGCCTTGGAGCTAGGGCGCCGTCTTGGGGGAGAGGTCGCGGAGGCACTCCCTGAGCCGCGTCGCCCATGCCTGGCGGAGGGCGAGGTAGCGAGAGGTATGGCGGTATGGCGTGGGAGAGCCCCCTGCGGTGCTGACAAGCTCGGTGATGCGAGTGAGCCATTCTTCGTAGAGGTCATTGACGTGGCGGAAGTGCAGGAGCTCACGTGCTAGGAGCAACGCGGCCTGCGCGTCCGTGGGGGTGCGACAAGCGTGAGACGACAAACCAGCTGGGTTCAGCGACGGATTGACGGTGCAGCCTTCCCGCTACACTTAGGGGTGCACCAAAGATGATTGCTGCTTGTTGCCCGCCGGGCCGGTGGTGGTGCTGGCGGCAGGCGACGGAGAACGATGAGGAGGCCTGCCGACAGGAGCCGTCTGGGCGACGCGAGCGGCGAGAGCAGCGCGGCGCTCGGTGCGGGCTCGATGGGCATCCGACATGGATGCGACGAAGTGATGGGACGCAGATCAGAGGAAGGAAGATTCCGGCACAGCCCTACCTAGCGCACCAAATGTCGGATATCAGGTTCTGGCAAAGCCCTTAAGGTTCGAACACTGGGGTGCGCATGAAGATTTCCCCCTACCGAATCTCGCTCCCAGCCTCGCCGCGATCCCTAAGCTAGATTGATGAACTCAGCACAAGAGACACAAGATTTATACAGGTTCGGGCCACCGTCGTGGTGTAATACCCTACTCCTGTGTGTGATGGTGGATTGCCTCTTGGGTTGATGATGAACAGTACATGGGAAGAACAGCCTCGCGAGGAGAGGTGTTCTTGGGCTGGTGTGGTGTGTAGATGAACTTCCTGCCCCCTTCTACTGTGGTGACTAGCCCTATTTATAGAGGCCCTAGTCCTCTTCCCAAATATTGAGCGGGAAGGGATCCAACAACAGCCATTTTGAAAGGGGACATCTAGTACAAGCTATCCTGACTAAAGGTGGTCTTCGCCTATCAAAGGTGCTAGTGATGATGCCGTCTTGGGCTCCATGGTGACCTACATCTTGCCGTCATGCTGGTCTTGGTCTTGTTGCACCGATATGGAACCTTTACCTCATGCCTCGATACTCCATGCCTGCGCTTGCCCCCTTTGCACCAAAGAGGAAACGAGGACACTGCGCGGGCTGGCGCACGCCTGGCCTTGATCGTCATGGCTTGCGTCAAGGGCACCTCGCGAGGTACCCCTTGCCTTGATCTCTCCGCCTGCTCGCGAGCCCGCCTGGTGAGGCCACTCCTGAGGAGGCCTTGCATTGTCCGCCCCGCAAGGCTTGGCCCCTCGCGAGGGTCTTGAGTGTTTGGTCAATGAGGACGGGTCGTACTGGGCCACTGACTGAGCCACGTTGCAGGCTGCAGGCAGGCAAGTCTGGAGACCCCCATTCCCAGAACGCCGACAATGTATGTTGTGATTCCCTTAGTGGTGTCATGTGAACGTCGACTACATGGCACTTCATCATATTTAGGCCTAATGGAATGCATTGTGGAGTAGTTACTAGATGATGGGTTTCTAGAGTGACAGAAGCTTAAACCCTAGTTTATGCACTACTTCGTAAGGGGCCGATTTGGATGCAAAAATTTAATGCTACGGTTAGATTTTATCTTAATACTATTCTCCTAGTTGCGGATCCTTGCGAGGGGGTTAATCATAAGTAGGAGGTTTGTTCATGTAAGAACATCACCTAAGCACCGGTCCACCCACATATCAAATTATCAAAGTAGCGAATACGAATCAAACAACATGATGAAAGTGACTAGATGAAATTCCCGTGCACCCAAAAGAACACTTTGCTTATCATAAGAGACCGTTTTGGCCTTTCCTTTTCCACAAAAGGATTGGGATACCTTGCTGCACTTTCTTTACCGTTACCTTTACTTTCTCGTTACAAATTATCTTGCTATCAAACAACTTGTTACCGACAATTTCAGTGCTTGCAGACATTACCATGATGAAAACCGATTGTCATTTCCTTCTGCTCCTTGTTGGGTTCAACACTCTTACTTATCGAAAGGACTATGATTGATCCCTTATATATACTTGTGGGTCATCACTCAAACATTGATCCATTCATGAAACATACTCGCATATTAGCTACATACAATGCTCAAGTACGACCATAGTGCTCCCTAGTTGGTGCTTTATAAGAGAAGATGGAGACTCGAAAAATAAAAATTGCATAAAGTAAATAGATTGGCCCTTTGCAGAGGTAAGTAGGGATTTGTAGAGGTGCCAGAGATCAAAGCAAAAACTGCGGGAATTTTTTTTGAGAGGCATACTTTTCCCGTCAACGAAAACGGTTGAGTAATTCCCAACATTTGTCATTTTAGATATATCATAGGCGATTCCCAAACAGAAAATAAAATGTATTCCCTTTTCCACCATTCTTTCACAATCCATGGCTAGCCGTATTCATGTGCCTTCCATACCAACACTTTCTAAGAAATTTATTAGTTGACAACATAAAGTAAATTTCTTTTTCATTTCGGTATTGGGCTTCCCTATTACGGCCGTACTCTCATGCACTGACAAGTGAATAAACACTCATCTTCAGAATAACACATCTAGCATGGAAAATATTGGCCACCACATGCCGCTTCATGAGCGGTACGAGCACACAAAACGGAATTTTATTTTGAAAATTTGAGATGGCACATACAAATTTTCTTAGAACAGCACGGAAATACCCCATATAGGTAGGTATGGTGGGATCATATGGAAAAACTGGGTTTAAAGATTTTGGATGCACAAGTAGTATTTCTACTTAGTACAAGTGGAGGCTAGCAAATAGATTGAAAAGCAACCAACCAAGAAACGGAAAATCACATAAGAAAGCATTAAGCATAACTAACACCGAATAATGCACCATAAGTAGGATGTAATTTCATTGCATAACTATTGACTTTCATGCTTGCATATGGAATCACAAACCTTAACACCAATACTCTTACTAAAGCATAATTACTCACCAACATGACTCACATATCACTATCATCATATCTCAAAACTATTACAAAGAATCGAGTTTATTTTGTCCAATGATCTCCATGAAAGTTTTTTTATTATATCCCTCTTGAAATCTATCACTCTGCGACTAGTTTCATATGTTTCTTTTGATAAGCGCAAACAAATTTATGTGAAGAACATGAGCATAAAAATTTTCTTCTCTCAAAATAATTTAAGTGAAGAATGAGATAATTTCTTAAAAAAATTACTAACTCTCAAATAAATCTAAGTGAAGCATGAAACTAAAAAGAAAAACAAGCAAAGACTCATATAATACAAGACGCTCCAAGCAAAACTCATGATATGTAACGAATAAAAATATAGCTCCCAGTAAAATACCGATGGTCGTTAGAAGAAAGAGGCGATGCCTTCCGGGGCATCCCCAAGCTTAGTTGCTTGGTTCTCCTTAAATAATATCTTGGGGTGCCATGGGGCATCCCCAAGCTTATACTCTTTTCACTCCTTATTCCTTCATCCATCGTGATCTCACTCGAAACTTGAAAACTTCAATCACACAAAACTCAACCAAAACCTTCGTGAGATTCGTTAGTATAACAAAGCAAAATCACCACTCTAAGTACTGTTGCAAACCCATTCATATTTTATTTTTGCATTATATCTACTATATTCTAACTTTACCATGGCTTATACCCTCCAATACAAACCATAGATTCATCAAAATAAGCACACAACACAAAGAAAACAGAATCTGTCAAAAACAGAACAGTCTGTAGTAATCTGAAATCTTCATATACTTCTGTAACTCCGAAAATTCGGAAAATTTAGGACAATGTAGGCAAATTGTATATCAATATTTAGAAAAATTAGGATTTTATCGCGCTTCTGTGATTTTAAAAAATTATGTTACTAGCACACAAAGTTTCTGTTTTTTACCCAACATGATCCTAAAGGCTTTACTTGGCACAAACACTAACTAAAACACAAAAAACACAATCATAGCAGTAGCATAATTGTGTAAACACTAAAGAACAGAAAGAAAAAGGCAAAAATAAAATTTATTCATTGGGTTGCCTCCCAACAAGCGCTATCATTTTATGCCCCTAGCTAGGCATAATGCATAGATTCAAGTATTGTCATCTTTGGTTCTAGATCCATAGGATGCCCTCATGATTGATTCATATAGTGGCTTAGGTCTTGTTCTAGGGAAGTGTTACATACCCTTTCTTAGTGGAAATTATAATTTAATATTCCCTTCTTTCATATCAATCATGGCACCTATAGTGCGTAAAAACGGTCTACCAAGTATGATACGACAAGACGAATTGCAATCAATATCAAGAACAATAGAATCTATGGGCACATAATACCTATTTGCAAGAATAAGAACATCATTAATTCTTCCCATAGGCTTTTAATAGTAGAATCCGCCAAGTGAAAATTAAGAGAACATTCTTCAATATCGGTAGGACCAAGCACATCACATAAAGATTTTGAAATTGTGGAAACACTAGCACCCAAATCATATAAAGCAAAACACTCATAATTTTTAATCTTGACTTTGATGGTAGGTTCCCATTCAACATGTAATTTTCTAGGAATTGAAATATCTAATTGCAACTTTTCTTCTAAAGCTTTCATCATGGCATCTACAATATGTTTAGTAAAAGCTTTATTTCGTTCATAAGCATGGGGTGAATTTATCATGGATTGCAACCAAGAAATACAATCAATCAAAGAACAATTATCATAATTAAAGTCTTTGTAATCCAAAAGAGTGGGCACATCACTTGTTAAAGTTTTGACCTCTCCAAACCCACTTTTATCAATTTTTAGCATAATTTTCACCCTTTGAATTATCGAGACGCCTTCTAGATAAAGTTGACTCTTCTTCAGTCCCTTTATCATCAATTTTAATTTTAATAAACAAGGAATCAATAGAAGAAACACCAATCATTTTAAGATCTTCATCATTTTTATATCTAAAGAGATTTGTTTAGCAGCCATTTGATTTACTAGGGCAGCTTGTGCATCAGATATTTTGCCTAGCAATTTTTCAGCAAAATCATACTTAGATTGGAGATTACAAACTTCTCTACTAATATCATCAAGTTGTTTTGTTATAGCATCTAACACCGTAGAGTGTTCTTTAAGTTCCTCGGTAAAATACTTATTGTGCTCAAATTATGTAGTCATATGTTCCTTGGTACTTTTTTCAATCTCAAGCAAAATATTGGGGTAAGGAACATCATAGTACTTCCTTTGAGACATCGTGACTATGCAAGAAAGATTGCAAACAAAAACAGATCTGACAAGAAAACGGCGAACGATAAAGAGGGCGAATAAAATGGCAAATTTTTGTGAAGTGGGGGTGATGAAAATGAGAGGCAAATGGCAAATAATGTAATTTGCAAGGAGATGAGACTTGTGATTAGGAGCCTGATAGATGTTGATGATGTCTCCCCGGCAACGGCGCCAGAAATTCCTTTTGATGTCGCTTGAACTATGTCAGTATTTCCCCAAAGAGGAAGGGATGATGCAGCAAAGCTACAGTAAGTATTTCCCTCAGTCATGAAATCAAGGTATCAATCCCGTAGGAGAACCAAGCAACACTATGTAAATGGTACCTAGACACAAAGAACAAATACTTGCAACCCAACACTTATGAGGGGTTGTCAATCCCTCTATGGGTAACGGCGCCAGAAATTGTCAATTTGACGGGATAAAAATTGTGATAGATTGGATAAATAGATCTCGATAAAACACGAAATAAAATAAGTAACAAAAAAGTTCAGCAAGGTAGTTTTGGGTTTTTGGAATAATAGATCTGAAAACAAAAGAAAATAAAAATAGATCTCAAAGCAAATATGATCAATAATAGGCCCGGCGGCCATAGATTTCACTAGTGGCTTCTCTCAAGAAATAGCACACGGTGGGTAAACAAATTAATGTTGGGCAATTGATAGAAAATCGAATAGTTATGATGATATCCAAGACAATGATCAATATATTGCTATCACGTCCAAGATTAGTAGACCGACTCCTACCTGCATCTTCTACTATTACTCCACACATCGACATCTATCCAGCATGCATATCTAGTGTATTAAGTTCATGGAGAAATAGAGTAATGCAATAAGAATGATGACATGATGTGGACGAGATCTATTCATGTAGGAATAGCCCCCATCTTGTTATCCTTAATAGCAACGATACATGCATGTCTTGCTACCCCTTGTGTCACTGGGAAAGAACACCGCATGATCGAACCCATCACAAAGCACATATTCCCATGGCAAGAAAATTCGATCTAGTCAGCCTAACTAAACCAAAGTTTCAAACAAGAAATATGAGGCTATAAATAATCATGCATATAAGAGATCAAAGAAGACTCAAATAATACTCATGGATATAGATCATATCATAAACTCAAAGTTAATCGGATCCCAAGAAACACACCGCAAAAAGAGTTACATCAAATGGATCTCCAAGAGACCGTTGTATTGACAATCGAGAGAGAGAGAGAGAGAGAGAGAGAGAGAGAGAGAGGAAGCCATCTAGCTACTGACTACGGACCCGCAGGTCTATGATGAACTACTCACGCATCATCGAAGAGGCACTAATGAGAATGATGAACCCCTCCGAGATGGTTTCTAGATTGGATCTCGTGGTTCTGGAACTTGCAGCAGCTGGAATTGTGTTTCGTCGACTCCCTTAGGGTTTCTGGAATATTTGGGTATTTATAGGTCGAAGAGGCGGTGCGACAGGCCACCGAGGTGGGCACAACCCACCTGGGCATGTCCTAGTGGGATGTGCTCCCCTAGGAGCACCCCTCTGGTACTTCTTTGGCCCATCAGATGTCTTTTGGTCCATAATTTTTTTCCAAAAAGTTTTGCTGCGTTTAGATTCCATTTGGTACTCATATTCTGCGAAGTAAAAAACAAGCAAAAACCAGCAACTGGCACTGGGCACTATATCAATAGGTTAGTCCCAAAAAATGATATAAAGTTGCTATAAAATGATTGTAAAACATCCAAGAATGATAATATAACTGCATGAAACAATCAAAAATTATAGATACGTTGGAGACGTATCAAGGCTTGTGCAAAGGTTGCTTGTTGAAGTCTAGGAAATCATGTCTAGTTGGATGTCTGTGGCACCCCGGCTCAGAGCAACCAGTTTACCTTGCATTGCTAGCTCAGAGATCCAGTCTTCTGACAACACACATCAACATGGTACAGAAACAACCACTTTATTGATGCTAGAGGCAACATAAGTCTAATATTACATCAAGTTGCAAGGCCAAGCGGCACACACGGTGCGGCTGGACAGTATGTACATTATTTAATGAACATGAAGGGGCCTCGATCACATAAACAACGCTACAGCAGAACGATGACAAAGTGGAGCTCCATAGCATAGGGACACCGACGTGGACACGATCTAGACATGGGAAGCTCTCCGATCCGATACGACTTGCTTGAAATCTGCCATGAGACGCCAGGTCTGTACATTGAATGTACTTGCAAGCTCACCATGAAAATTATTCAGGCTAATGCAAGGCAAATCATACTACTGATGTGGTGAAACCAACTTGTGCACCGAGTCCCTCGGACTCTCTTACTAGATGGTTACCTCATAACTGAACGGGGATCATACCCGGATCACAACTGAAGCCAACACTCACGATCATCTCATGATCCCACAGATCATCACATAACTAGTGCCAACAATAAATCTTTAGTGTGCAAGATTACTTATTAATGTTGATCCATGGTGTGACTTACTCATGAGCTGTGTCCGTAACCAAGGACGCGACTATTGATAGATAAAATACACTCTGTAGAGCTAGCGCACTTTACCCACACCACGAAATCCATTGCCTCGGCATCCCATTCGGGTGGACCAAAGGCATTCCGACGAAACCCTTCCATTGCCATGACACTCTCCCGGCCACTCCAACCAACTCCCCTCTAGGCTAAGTCATGGGTGGCCTCGTGCCTACCAAAGGCATCAATGGCCATCGTCGTGGCAAAAACGGTCCCAAACAGGGACAAGGTACCATAAGAACAAACGGGCACACAAGGTTATGTCTGCTTACCGGGCTAGGGTAAAGCACGCCCATAACCTTCCCTCGTTAGAGGCACCGGCAAGAGGCATGACAATGGACCGAATCAAGACCTCCCCATAAAGGTAAATGTGGTGGCACTGAGGAAAAACTCGATTCAGTGGCACCATGACTCGATCAACGTTACATTCGAGTTGGATTATTATCAGGTTTAACTTGAAAATAAAACCACCCAAGTCATCAAATGCCATGATCATGCAACTATTCAACATGCAAAGCATACCACTCACGTGAATGGATGAACATCATCAAAATGATCTTCTTGCACTATTCATCATTAAACCTTACTGATTCTACTTCACTAGTTTTTATCATGCATCATTTTAATTACCTCATAATTTATATGAAAATCCATTTATCATGAAGAAGCTACCATTATTCATAAAAGGATATTCACTTAGTGAAAACTTTCTTCTAATGACCAACACTAGTTCATGCACTCATCCAGTACCTTAACCAAGCATTTCAAGCATGACAAACTAACTAGCACTAAGAAATATTTATTTAAATAATTAAATGCCTGAAAAAATAACTCACATTCAAGTTGGAAAAATCATAGATATTGAAATGACACCATCCAAATGTTGGTGTGGCTTTCCCTAGTGCAGAGGAGGTTCACACTCCTCCTAGTTATCTTCAAGACAAGTCTCTCCCTCTGAAAAATATTTAAAAACAGCAAAACAAAATATCAAAAACCATTTTGAAAATCACCAAAAATTCTAGATAGCAAGGAAAAATCCCCACTTAGGTGTGCTACTAGAGCTCTCTAGAACAAACACAATGCAAAAAGAATCAAGTCATTTGGACTTATAGTTTAAAAGTTATCACTGGTCAAAGTTCTAGTCAAATTTTTGAATTATTTTGAATTAAACAGAAAACCAGGGGGTGACGTCGATGGCGTAAACACAGAATACGCCTCCAGTCGTACCATTTCAGGCGCGGGTGGAGAGGTTGACAGTGGGCCCCAATGGTCAGGAGAGAGAGGAGGGGGAAAGAAAACAGAGCACGGATGCGCTTTGCTGGAGCTCACTCCGGTGAGGAGGGATCCTTGGACGATTCTGGAGGGATAGAAATGGAGAAGGGGTCATGGTGCACCTGCTTGTACCCGTGGCTTGCTGGGGGATGGTCGGAGCTGCTCGCAATCAAGCTCGCGAGTAGCGGTTGTATTCGGGATTCGTCGGAGAGGAACAAGACGACAGAGAGGGGCGGCTCCAGGGGCTCCAATGCGTCCAGGCGGCACCAGTGGACCTCCAAGGATTCGCTTGAGGGGTGGATCGAGCTCGAGGGACTCTGGAGTGAGGTGGAGGGGTTGCGGGGGTTGCCAGCGTGCTCGTGGCCAAAGGCCTCTCCGGCCGGGCTGCGGCTATGCTATGGGGTCGTGGTGGTTGCACTACTGGAATCAGAGGATTTGCCATCAACCCCTTCTTTGTCGTCTGCTAGCGGACGGCAAAGGAGGTCTTTGTTGTCCGTTTCCAAAAAACAGACGGCAAAGAACTGGCTGATGGCAAAGATCATATTTGCCATTAGCCAGTTCTTTGTCGTCTGCTAGCGGACGGCAAAGAAGCTTTGTCGTCGGCTAGCGGACGGCAAAGAGGGAGGGGGCGGACGACAGAGGGGGGCGGAGGCAAAGATTTAACTTATCTAACGGCGACCGCGCCCCACCCCGCCCCTCTCTCTTTGTTTCTCTCCCTCTTCTCACGCGCGCCGCCGCCCCCACCACTCTCCGCCGCCCCGTCGCCCCACCACCCCGCTGCCCCACCGGCCCCCTACCCCGGTGCCACCGTGGCCCCGTCGCCGCTGCCGCCCTGCCGT
>NC_041387.1:113329344-113436858 GCF_002162155.2 Triticum dicoccoides | reverse complement strand
AAACAGCACCCCGACCACGACACGGCACCCCGACACCGACACGACACCCCGAACCCCCTGACCCCGAAACAGCACCCGATCCGACGCATATGCTTTGCTCCGGATCCGACGCATAAATTTCGTCAGTGCCTCCCCTGTTGTTCTCCAGGTACACATCCTCTCTGTTTATTGCAGAGACGTGTATCAGGAGAACAGCGGGGTGCTGCCGAAATTTTGCGTCGGATCCGGAGCATAGCATGGGAAAATGAACCCAATCTACATATACTCGGGTGGGATTAGGACCTATCATTACCTATTAGAGTGTAGGTTGCATGGACGTAATAAAATTTACAAAGTAGATCAACTGATGAATATATACATGGTGAATTATATATATAATTATTGTGTGTCCAGTGATGATGATGATGATTATAGTGATGATAGTGATGATGATGATGATTATAGTGAGCCCATCATTGATTATAGTGATGATGATGATTATGCATTTATTGATGATACTGATCGAGATTATTAGTAGTGTCGGGTATTCAATTTTTTTATGTTGTACTTGATGATGATACACTTAAGTGATATACATATTATTATTCATGTCGGTACTTTTTTTATGTTGTACTAATTTCATTTATTCTTTGTCATGGCAGGTGTTGAAAGATGGTGGGCGCTGGTCGGGAGCGCGCCGAGGCCCCTTCTTCGTCGGCGCGTGGTGCGAGGTCTTCCATTGCACATGCACCTCTCCGCCGAGCATTGCTGTACAATATGGCGACACCACCGGGCCCTTCTTCGTCGACTGCGGTGCCCAGCAGGGGACGAGGTAAGAAGAAGAGAGGAGGTGGAGCACGTGGTCACGGGAGAGGAGGTAGGGTGACTCTTATGGCGCCTTCCTCGCTGCCACCCCCAGCTGTTTCACCCGAGCACGTGACTGCTAGGGTGGACTCGTCCGAGGAGGAGGCTACACGGACTCCGATCCACGAGCCTCCGGTCCACAGGTCTTCGGCCCACGAGCCTCGGGTCAACGGGCCTTCGGCCCACGAGCCTCGGGTCAACGGGCCTTCGGCCCACGAGAGTAGGACCCACGAGACCCCGGAGGAGCACACGTCTGGATGGGGTACCTGGTCGGGTCAGCCTGAGGAGCCGAGTGTCCATGCTGATGATGGCGGGGAGCCGAGTGACCATGCTGATGATGGCGGGGAGCCGGCTGATATTGAGGAGGAGGGGGGAAACGTCTACCTGCATGGTGCTACACGGCTCCCGTCCGTGCCGGCGACCCGCGAGCAGAGGTGGTTGATTTTCCCTGATGGGGAGAGGTAAGTGCATTTAATCTTTGTGTACCTTCTGCATTCACGTTTCTTCAAATAACTAATGCGTTGGCCTTGTCATGCTGCAGGGGTTGGGACCACCATGAAAGTGTCCGCCGGCCCAACTCCGTCCTTGGAGTTCTGATTCGGCAAAACTTCCCGGGGTTTGTCATGTTGCTTGGTGAGGGTCGGCTTCCAGAGGTTGGATTGAGTTGGGAGCACTACTTGGCTGCCCCGGCCCCGCCGGGTGAGATTATCGACGGTGTCTTGTGCAAGACGAGGGCAGACGTGGTGATCAGAAAGTTCTGGGTAATTTCTCCTTTACACAATTAAAAATCTTCAACTAGCTAGTTATTAATTGTACTAATAAATATTGTCTCATTTGATTGCAGACATTCTACAGGTGTGAGGAGGGATACGAGGAGGAGGCGGCAGATGTTATCGACAAGTAGTGCAAGCGCCTACTTCAGAACTTACGGCATGAGGTTCGGGTGCAGGCTGTTCGAGACTACTACGCCGGGCGTGGTATCAAGAAGCCCAAGCAGGAGTGCCGTGATAAGTTCTTGAGTAAGGAGCAGTACATGAAGGTAATTCTTAAGGCCTTGTACTTACTTCCTTCATTTAGTAATTCATAGCCGTAGCGCTCAAGTCTCTATTTGCTAACTTAGGCCCCTCCGAGATGGTGTGCGGATCGGATGGATTGTTGGGAGGTGTTGGTCAATGCGTGGTGCTCAAAAGAATGGCGGGCCACCCACAACGAGGACAAGGACAAACATGCCCAAATGGAAGGTGTGCCACACCACTAAGGCAGCTCCAACTTATTTCAGTACGGGCGGAACTGGGTATGTGGTTTGCTTCATGATTCATGCAATTCATTCATCATGCTAGCTTTAGCCCTTTAATTACTAATTTACTTTGTTTCTCTCTTTCAGGCACGCTACAATAAGGCGGATAAGGTGCCATAGGTGTACGACCTGTATGCCATGGCCCACACTGGCCCTTACAAGAAAGTCAAGGCATTCTCTGCGTCTGACCTCGATGATCCAAAGAACTTCACCAACATCTCCGCCCACGACAAGCTCGTGCAATATAGAGATCAGGGGAAGGCGAGGAAAGGGGAGGACTTTAACCCGAGCCAGGGTCCCATTGATAAAGATCTGCTGATGATATCTGGTGGCGGGAGGTCCCATGGCTCCATAGCCATGGGAGATGGACTTATCCGTTGTCCTAGCACTCTCCCGGAGATCAAGGCGCGCCAGTCGAGCTCCGCTCCTGAGATAAGGCCTCGTGAACGGCCAGTCCAACTCACCTTTAAGGTTAGTTATAAGTACTCAGCTATCTTTCTCCATTACATTGTGTGCGCTTCCATCAATGATTACAAATGGTCATGTGAGTGGTGTTGCAGGCTGCTATACAGAGTGAGAGAGATAGAACGGAGAAACTTCTGGCGGAGGCGGCGGAGAGGCAGCGGGAGTTGGAGGAGAGGACGACAAAGATGTTGGAGGAGGAGAGGGCACGGAATGACATGCAGGCAAGGGCCATGTACGAGCTCCTTGTGGTAAGTTTCTTCTGTAGATTACTTGCTAGTCTTAACATTTGAGTCTCACTACTAACTAGTATGACTCTGTTGTGAAAACCAAATGTGCAGTCTGTGTGCGAGAAGTCCGGTCAAACCGCTCTATCGATGCCAGTGATTGCTCCTGGGAGCACGGTGAGTTTAATTGGAATGGACATTACTTGCTAGTCTTAACAATTGAGTGTCATAATGCTAACGAGACATTGGAAATGATCTTTGGTGCAGCTTAACTCCAGAAACGCATCGCACGATCCTTCTCCAGCTACCGGTACACCTCCCTGATCACGGTAAGTTTCTCTAGTGTTTTGCTTAACAAATGCATAAAGACCTAGACTTAGCTTTATTTCCTCCAATATGCTTACCATAATGACCTAGAGTTAGCTTCTTTTCCTCCAAAATGACTTAATAAGCTTACTGACCTCATAAACCATCCATTCTACCTAAGTTAGCTCTAAAACGATATGTACTTAGGTTACTTATGTCAAAAATTGCATAATTAGCTTAGTTAGCTCATAAACGATCCATTTTACCTAAGTTAGCTCTAAAATGACTCATTTTAACTTAGTTAGCTTACAAGTGATCCAACTTATCAAAGTTAGCTCTAAAATGACCCATTTTACGTAGATTAGCTCCTAAATGATCCATTTTACCTACGTTAGCTTTAAAATGACCCATTTTACCTAGGTTAGCTCCAAAATGACCCATTTCACCTAGGTTAGCTCCAAAATGACCCATTTCACCTAGATTTGCTCCTAAACGATCCATTTCACCTAAGTTAGCTAAAAACGATCCATTTCACCTAAATTAGCTCTTAAATGATCCATTTCACCTAAGTTAGCTCAAAACGATCCATTTCACCTTAGTTAGCTCAAAAATGTGGCATTTCACCTTAGTTAGCTCATAAACGACCCATTTCAACTAAGTTAGCTCATAAAAGCTCATAAATGATCCATTTCACCTAAGTTAGCTAAAAACGATCCATTTCACCTTGGTTAGCTCAAAAATGTGGCATTTCACCTTAGTTAGCTCATAAACGACCCATTTCAACTAAGTTAGCTCATAAAAGCTCATAAATGATCCATTTCACCTAAGTTAGCTCAAAAATGATCCATTTCACCTTACTTAGCTCAAAAACGATGCCCTTCACCTTAGTTAGCTCATAAACGCCCCATTTCAACTAAGTTAGCTCATAAATGATCCATTTCAACTAAGTTAGCTCATAAACAACCCATTTCAACTTAGTTATCTCATATATGATCCATTTCACCTAAGTTAGCTCATAAATGACATATACTTCTTGTTCTAGTCTTCTTCTTGTTCTAGTCACCTATTTCTAACTTTCTTATTTACCATTTTGCAGATTTCATTCACTTCATGGAAGCTAGCTTGCTATGATGGAGTGCTTGCTTTTCCTTTGATGAAACTTTGCATTGTATCTAGCTTGCTATGATGGAACTTGCTATCTTGATGAAACTTTGCATTGTAATATGTATATGGATGGAACAATGTGTATGGATGGAACTTGCTTATGTATGAACAATCTGTATGGATGAAACTGATGTGATATGTGATATGAAACTTATGTGATGGATATGTGATATGGAAATATATCTATATATGTCATGTATATTTGCTGTGAAAATTGTTAGATTAAAAAAACAGAAAAAAAGAAACAATATGCAGGCTCTTTGCCGTCTGCCACCGACGGTAAAGGGCTCTTTGCCATCAGCAGCGGACCGCAAAGAGGCCACGTGGCAGGCAACTGTGCTTCCTGGGAGGCTGACCAATTTGGTGAGTTTGCCTACAGTGGCTGATGGCAAAGGCCTGCCGTGTAGTGATGTCGGCTGACATCATTCGGCGGACGGCAAAGGCCTTCCGAAGTTTGCCGTCAGCGGCGGACGGCAAAGGCCTGTTGTTAACCACCTGACGGAGTAACAGCGCATTTATTGCCGTCTGCATTCTTTGCCGTCCGCTGCTGATGGCAAAGGCCCCTTTGCCGTCAGCCGCCCGAAGCAGACGGCAATGTAGCTCTTAGCCGTCCCCTACTTTGCCGTCCCCTTTTGCCGTCCACGGCGGACGGTAAAGACCTTTGTCGTCCACCATCCATGCCTTTGCCGGCTCTGTGGCAGATGACAAAGTAGCCGATTCCTGTAGTGTTGGGTGGCGAGGTTTGAGAGCTCGGAGCGCTGGGAGGGGCTCAATTTATAACCGGAGGAGGAGGGGCTACGTGGCTCTGCCGGAGTTCTCTAGAAGCCGGCGAGCGACGACGAAGGGCGCCAGCAAGGGGTGGAAGTGCTCGGCGATCACGCGGGAGGTGTTGCAGCTTGCGGACAAGCATAAGAAGCTGAGGAGGAAGAAGACAGGGGCACGGGGCGCACTGTGGCTTTTGGCCGTGACATGCCCATGCCCGTTGCGGCATTTCTGGCATCGCCGAGCGCCAGGGAGGGGTCAATGGTGATGAATCGAGGCTGGTGGCGCGGTGCGGCAGTCGTCGGCGAGTTCAAGATCGAGCACGCGTTGAACAGAGGCACTAGCGCAGCGCAGAGCGTGCCGAATGCATGCCAGTGCCCGTGTCCTCATGCGGTCACCACACTGGCATGGTCAAGACGACGCCCACGCGCTGTCAATTCATGTCTAGAGTGTTGTTCACGCAGTGTTAGGTCTAAGAAGGGTGATGGCACACTGCCAGGCTGACCAGATGAGACTTGAGCTTGCTGAAAAGTTTCTGGTCAAAAACCTTGTCGCCAAGTTGGAGGGCTTCTAGAAGGTGATTCGGGCTGATCTCCTGGGGTTAAGCTTTTCTTAGGAGGGTAATGAGGCTCAAGAAAAACCAGCTCCATTGGATCAAAAAAAATACACTTGTTGTACAAAGTGCATTTTGAGGCCAGAAGTGAAATGATTTTCTATAGCAAAAATATTCCAAAAAGTCATGCAATATTTTTTCTCAGGAAGGTGGGCCAAGGTTCAAAGAATATTTGAGCATTATCTCAGGATTTTTGGAGCAATAAAAAAGAGGGTTGCTTTGGAGCACTAGTTTCTGAAATGAGCTTCAGAGAAGAATTTGAATAATTTTCTTTCATTAAAAATAATCCTTGGGTCATTTTGTGATTTTCCAGAGAAAGAATCTTTAATGAGAGGTAGATGGGTCACTTGGGTGAAAGTCAAGGGCATGCCCAAGTGCTAAGTCCATTTTGAATTGATTCCGAAAACTCAAAGTCAAGGCAAGGGCAAAGGAATTCTGGAAAAAGAGAGAAGGCAAAATCCAGGCTGTCACGATCTCCTCCATTGAATTTCTCACACTTCATGATGTTTGAGAAACGGATGACTGAGACATGGTCTTTCAGAAGCATTAACTCTTTACTCTGGGTAGGCAGTACCACCTACATCCCCTAGATCTGCTAGCCTACCACTCCAAGAGGTCACACAACATACTCAACTATGCCAGAGCCCATAATGGCTTGTGGTTGCGCATGGAAGTTTCTAGCATGAATAATCTTATGATCCCTTTGAGCCTGGGTGGCATTCCATAGGGTAATCGCACGGGTACTCCGGGATTCCCTTGGGCAAGCACTGGGTTTTCTAGGTGCCCGGGCAAACCACTGGGTGCTCCAGGGTGACCCAACCAATCCACCCAGATGTGTATTAAAGTAGCCACCTTAAGTTTCCCTTAGTTAACAAAATCTCTCTCATCTTTCATGAATTCTTTCAAACCAAACCACGTCTACGAGCATAGCATAGTAATATAAGCATAACATAGTAACACCCAAGGGTTTGAATATAAGACAATAGGTTCCTACCTCATCAACTACTTCCTAGTACCCACATGTTATCAAACCTACTCATGTAATGTTTGAGGGTTGAAACTAATGCATAAAAAGTGGGTATGAAAAATATGATCAAAGTGTGAACTTGCCTGTACTGTTGATGAAGATGCATCACACTCATAACTCGTGATAGATCTACTCGTCACACTCCGATCAATCTATCATAAGCAAGCAATAGTAACCACACATAAGCAATCATGCAAAAGAATCGACGAAAAGATCTTGGAAAGCTTCGAAAACAAGCAATTAACTCTTGCAATAGAAAACAATTTCTAACAGTACCAAAATTAGGTGAATTTGGCCTTATCGTAAAGTTTAGGTCAAGAGCTTCGATTTGCGAAATGAATCTACTAAAACGGAGTTATAAAACTCGAGTTATGAACAAAATAAGTTTGAATTTAAAACTGTATAAAACCAAATTTTAAAATTTCAAAATATTTTTGAGTTGGTTTACTGGATAGAGGGGATCATAACGAAGAAGTGGGCGTTGGTTTTGTTGGATTTGGATAAATGGTGTAAAAGTTGTGATCGTTTGAAAATCAGGGGCTAATCTATAAATAATATATTCACGGATAGGTCCCTGACGTAAATAAACAGAAAAAGAAAATCCTATTGAGCGAATGCTCGCTAACAGAAACTAAAATAACGAATTCGTTCGCTGTTAAGACCTAGCCAGCGAACGTTCACTAACTAAAGGAAAACATTTCGAAATGAAAAAAAGAAATTGATTTGGACCATCAAATCCAAATCGGACGATGTGAGAGGAGCGGGGAGTTACCATGGCTGCGGCGGTGGTCAACGGCAAGATGGGACGACGGCGGTGGCTCGGGTCCGGCCGGGGCAGTGGCTTCGGTCGTCGAGGAGGGTGGCGAAGTAGTCGGGGAGGGGCGGCACGGAGCGGCAGATGCGGTGGTGGCGTCGGCAGCGGTCGTCGGCGTCACGGGCGGCGGCTACGGTGTTCAAAGGCGGCGGCGGAGAGATGAAGTTTGGAGGAGGAGGGAGAGAGAGACCGAGAGGGAGGGGTATTTAAGGAGGGGAGGGAGGCAGCGACAACTTGTAGGAGGGGTCGGGGCGCCAGGAGGCCGACTCGTCCACGACGGTGGCCGACGAGTCATGCGGCGGCGGGACTCCCGTCGGGAGGTCAGGGGAGGCGGCGTTGGGCTGGGCTGCGGCCTGGTGGTAACAAGCCGACCCAGCCGGCGGAGGTAAAAAATGTTTGTTTTAAAAAAACAGAGACACAAAAATAAAATAAAACCCTATAAAAGAAAATTTAACATATGCATATTATATATCACAATTTTCAGGAAAAAAAATTCTACAACTTGAACATTTTTATAACGTCAAATAAAATCCACAAGCATTTTAATAAAGCAAAGCGTGCTACTAATTTATTTAAACCCCAAATAAAATTATCTGAAAAGACCAAAATGATTTCAAATTTATTTCTCTCCATTTTTCTATTGTAGGGAATCATTTTACCCTATTTTCCATATATTTTATTTTTGGAGAAAAATAATTTGAATAAAACCCAAATAACTCCAAATTGAAAGTAATTTCAAAGGGACTTTAATTTTGATTTCTATTAAACTTCCAACTCATATTTCATATGTTTTGAAGAAGTCATTTTATCTTCTCTCATGAAAATCATTGAGTTGCTTAAAGTTTCTGAATTGAAAATATTTCCAAATGAAATTCAAATCTTTTCAAACCCCTTTTTATTTAGTTAAATGGAAGAGGTCATATTATCTTCGCTCTGTGGTCTTGTGATGAAATGAATTTGAATTCATGGAGATTAGAAAGGAAAATAAAAGATTTGGGAAAGTCATTTTATTCCCTCTCATTTAACTTTCAAAAAGTTTCAAATTTCACTCAATTTCACACCAGCAACCATACCACAATCAAACAGACAATCAAAACTATTTATTTAATATAACATTCCAAAAATTAGAAATTTGGGATGTTACAAACCTACCACCCTTAAAATGAATCTTGCCCTCGAGATTCGGAGAGGCTAGCAAGAATTAGGTTGGGTTCGAGGGTCTCCTCAATATCCATTGATCGTCACAGAGGGTCTGGGGTGCTACCACCCTTAGAAACATGGTTATTGTTCCATCAAAACTCATATACTCCATCCTTATTGTTGACAGTGTTAATCTTCTCATATCTTCAGGATAATTCCTCCTCTGGGCTCTTCCGATAGTGGCATAACCTTTTTCCTCAATTCTTCTGTCCTTTTATCTTGGTAAGGTCCTCCTGTGACTGTGTCTTCTTAGGTGACAGGTCTGGCGCCAATACTAAACAACTATCGATATCTCATGGTGGTCATCAAACAATTTGACTGGGTCCCTGTAGGAAATCGGTTTGGGTTGAACCTCGCCATATGACCTATGATTGGCAATAGCTGCCTTGTACAAGGGAAAATCGTCATACCATTCTAAGGTTCAATTTGGCTTAATATCGCCGTCTCTCTACTATAGGTAAGTCACTCAGATTTTCCATCCCACATAGCAAGGCGAATAATAAGAGTAAGTCGGTATGGTGATCAATCCACCCCGCACCCAAATCATTACCTTGTATATGGTTTAGCGAATCTCGTATTCTAACACTCGGTCATCCTCGCAAGCATTGTAGAATTTCTCTTGTCGACGAACTGAGTTCGGATATATCCATTAATTCTGCAAGCCAAACAAACATCTATCGTTTCTTCACAACTCTAAGGTTTGCGTAATCCTATAAAATTGTTTGTTGATAAAGGCATATATTCTTCCAGGGTTTTTTTTCCTTCAGCAAGAGTGTGCTTGCTTCTTGGTAGGTCCTGGGGCCTATGGGTTATGGCCCATCACTTGTAAACCTTGAACTCGTCATCGGGGCAACTAATCATTATTCCAACATCCAGCTTCCTAGCATTCTTAAATACATCCAATGGTACTGTCTCCCTTCCTTCTATTTGTACCAAACTAAGACGTGATTGCTCAGACTCATAATGGAGTTACAATTTCTCCATATTACCAACATTATACCTCCGTCATATCCAATAGTACTTCATCTCTCCATATTCTTGGGATATCCCACATATCAAGATAAAACTCGTACTTACTTTGTCCGTAGTCCACTCTATGGAATATCATTATCTTTTCCAGGGGTCAAGTGTCCTCACAGGGTACACCACCCTTGAAATGCACATTTCATCCCTAGACCATATTTCTCATATCCTCAAAAATGGTCAAAATCTTTCTTCATAGAGTAACAACTCATAAAATCCAAATCGGTACCAACGATGCTTTATTTATTCTCAAATTACTACAAGCTCCTGTATTTCCATTACATGCCTCAACTCAACACCTCAATATAAAAGATTTGTTCCCACTCTACTACTATATTTCTTTTTCAACTCAACTATTTCACACCAATATCCTCATTGGGACAATCTCTAGCAAAGTGTCATGCTTCATTACAACAGAAACATACTACTTCTGACAAGTCTCGTGGTTTCCTTGGGATTACATAGCCTCCTTGGGTCCTCGGCTTCCTTTTTGGGCAACCGTTTAAGTAGTGCCCTGAATCTTTGCACCGAAAACATGTGACATGACTCAGGTCCTTCTTTGTACAAATTGGGTTGTTCCTGGTGTCCAATCTATTTCTCTTCCTGGACTTTTTCGTACCAATCAGGTCTTCTATTTCCTACTGGTCATACTCTACTTCCACTGTCGGGAATGCTACTAGGTCCCCCTTCAGACAATTCCAGGAGATGTGTCCTTCTTCTCCACATGAATAGCATGACTTGGTGCAGGGTTTAATTGGGTCTTCTTCGGGTGTGTCCTCCACCTCTTCCTTCATCACAGGTTCTTCTAAAATCGATGATGCCTCCTTTCATTGCTTCTTTCTTCTGTTGGATGGTTCTTTGTACCATGGGGTAAATGTGACACTAAGCAGGGTAGTGGGTAGTCCCTTCACACAAGAAACAAGTAATCTGTCTTGTTGGACATTTTTCAGCTGGGTTACTTTCTTCACAATGAGAGCATTCATCCTTGTGTTCTTTATGGGTGTGTCCTATTTCTCCACAAATCTTGCATGCACAATGTTTCTTCATATCATTTCCATAAGACTTCGATTTCTAGGACACAAGACAAGACCTTTGCAGAGTTAACTTATATTCTTTCCAAGTAGTTACTCCTTGCCATCCATTGATGGTTTGGTACATCCTCCACCAAGTAGCAGCACCTATTTCAAAAAACTGAAGAGCATGCTGGGGCATATCCTTTCTGGCTATAGTGTTATTCTTCATGTGATCTTCCATGTTCTGAATCCACCGGTCCGTCTCCAATTGAGTCATCGATCCCGAAAATGCGAGTTCATCTCCATTCATCCTCTATTAGGTCCATGGGTTTTGGGGTGAGATAAGAGAGATAAAGAGGGATACACACAATGCAAACAATAGTTTTGATAAGACAGATTTTATTTTGTGGCTGTCGGAAAAACATCAAACAAATGACAGCTCACAATCATCGCATCTAACATAAGTAGATAACAGGGGTTTGGTCTTTTACTAGTCAATAAATCTTTAAGGTTGCCAAACTCTTCAAGTCTTGTTCATGTCTCCGATGGCTTCACCTGATTGTGCCTGTTGATCCTCTCAAGTTCTTTTGCCAGATCATCTCCGTTGACGTAAAGTCTCTTGTGACGTCCTTTAATATTCCGGAGTTGCATTTCAAACTTCTGGGTTTCAACACCCTTGGCATGAACCATGGTCCTACTTTCCTTTAGTTCCTGACGAATCTCCGATATCTCAAGGTTTTGCTCCTCCAGCTTGGCTACTTTTAGCTTTTGGGTCCTGAGTTCTTCATGAAATACTTCCTTGTCAAATGTGGCTTCCTGAAGGTCCATCTTAAAATTCTTGAGGTAATACTCCAGATCCTGGTGATACACTAGCCAAGATTAAAACTTCATCTTTTGCTCGTTCGTCAAGGCAATAGGCATTAGCCTTTTACCATCCAATCATTCCGAAGAAATGTATGCTTAACTCAACATCGTGACGATAGCACAAGTAGGTGATAGCATCATAGATAGTAACTTATGCTCATGTCTCTGCTATGAGTTATCATTCCGTAGTTGATATCTCTTGTCTTGGGGTTTTCTTGACGACCAAAAATTTGAGTCTTGCCGCTACATGTTCTGGTCTTTCTCTGACACACCTTCATCGCAGGTATCGGCAACTTCAATAGTCTGACCAACTCCATAAGGGCTAGACCACAGGGAAAATCTTCATAGCATTGTCTTTGCTTCAGGGTGAAGCTCTTCCTCTATAATATGGAAGCCAGGGGTTATACAGAAAAAATTCTTAAATGGATCCTATCAGAGCCTTCCAAGTCACTTCACTCTGGGAATTCTTTAGAGCCTTCAATTCTCCGAGACATCGGAGTGTTCAATCGTGGTAGTTTCAATTATTCCAATGCACGGCAAAATCCTCTTTATTCCGAAGTGATCTTAGTTGTCTGAATTCTTGTCCTTCTTGGAGTGGTCCTATCAGTCGAGTCTTCGTGTCGTCAAAATGGAAAAACGGTATAGTCGAACTATTTGAGATGAGAGGAAAGTATTTGGTAAAGCTTTAGAAAAGATGCGAGTTAAGGGATCTCTTTTGAAAATAAAGTTTTAGAGAAAACCTTTCCTATGGGCTTGTCAGTTTCTATGGGTCACGTCCTACAGTCAACATGTGCTCTGATACCATCTTATAGCGACCCGACCTCAAACGGTCAAGCCTCTGTGCTTAGGTGTCATCCCTAGATCGGTATGCTGACACACATAGTACTTGAGGATTTATAACAGAGGTAAATCACATGTATAAACTAACATAAATACTATTACCTCAATCCATATTGCGGAAGTAACATCAAGGTTGTGGAGTCCCAACAACACCAACGGCAAAGTTGAGTGTAGACATCGTAACCCTAATGTATCACTTACTCGTCGTAAGATTCCTGCAACATGAGATGTTGCAGCCATGTAGGTCAGTGCATTGAATGTACTGGCAAATTCACATCATAGAATAATGATGAACAATACCTATCACTAAATGCATATTTGGCTGGTGGAGGCTCAAAGTTTAATTTTGCGTAAAGCCAATTTTCCCTACAACAAAGGAATATATTTTATTTAACTACCAAGTGTATGTCATTAAATGAGAAGGTTTCTCCAACTCAATCCCAAAGTAATAATTATAACCCAACAATTTCATTAAATAGAGTGATGAGATCAAATCAATAATTCAAGTACCAGATACTCAAGATGTCCATCACCGGGGACACGGCTAATCACGATTAGTTTGTACACTCTGCACAGGTTTGCGCACTTTTGCCCACAAGACTGGATCTCCTCCGTTGAATTTCTCGCACTTCATGATGTTTGAGAAACGGATGACCGAGACACAGTCTTTCAGAAGCATTAACTCTTTACTCTAGGTAGACAGTGCCACCTACATCCCCTACATCTGCTAGCCTAACACTGAAAATGGTCACACAACATACTCAACTATGCCAGAGCCCATAATGGCTTGTGGCTGCACACGGAAGTTTCTAGCATGAATAATCTTATGATCCCTTTGAGCCTGGGTGGCATTCCATAGGGTAATCACACGGTACTCCGGGATTCCCTTGGGCAAGCATTGGGTTCTCCAGGTGCCCGGGCAAACCACTGGGTGCTTCAGGGTGCCCCACCAATCCACCCAAATGTGTATTAAAGTAGCCACCTTAAGTTTCCCTTAGTTAACAAAATCTCTCTCACCTTTCATGAATTCTCTCAAACCAAACCACGTCTACGAGCATAGCATAGTAGTATAAGCATAACGTAGTAACACCCAAGGGTTTTAATATAAGACAATAGGTTCCTACCTCATCAACTACTTCCCAGTACCCACATGTTATCAAACCTACTCATGTAATGTTTGAGGATTGAAACTAATGCATAAAAACTGGGAATGAAAAATATGATCAAAGTGTGAACTTGACTGTACTGTTGATGAAGATGCTTCGCACTCATAACTCGTGATAGATCTACTCGTCACACTCCGATCAATCTATCATAAGCAAGCAATAGTAACCACACATAAGAAATCATGCAAAAGAATCAACGAAAAGATCTCGGAAAGCTTCGAAAACAAGAAATTAACTCTTGCAATAGACAACAATTTCTAACAGTACCAAAATTAGGTGGGTTTAGCCTTATCAGAAGTTTAGGTCAAGAGCTTCGATTTGCAAAAAGAATCAACTAAAACAGAGTTATAAACCTTGAGTTGTGAACAAAAGAAGTTTGAATTCAAAACCATTTGAAACCAAATTTCAAACTTTCAAAAATATGTGAGTTGGTTTACTGGATAGAGGGGATCATAACGAAGAAGTGGGCATTGGTTTCGTTGGATTTGCGTAAACTGTGTAAAAGTTGTGATCGTTTGAAAACCAGGGGCTAATCTGTATATAATATATTCACAGATAGGTCCCTGACGTAAATAAACAGAAAAAGAAAAGCCTATCGAGCAAATGCTCGCTAACATAAACTAAAATGACAAATTCATTCGCTGTGAAGACCTAGCCAGCGAACGTTCACTAACTAAAGGAAAACGTTTCAAAATAGAAAAAAATCGATCTGGCCCGTCAAATCCAGATCGGACGGCGTGAGAGGAGCGGGGAGTTACCGCGGCGGCGGCGTGTCGGTGTACTAAAATAGGGGCGCTCTTTTGTACCCCTTATTTTGTGCACGGGCAGTCAGAGCCGCGCCCACGGCCACACTTAGGCAGGGCGGAGATAGGAAATCAGAGCCACAACATGGTATCAAGACAACGCCAAAGACCGAGACCACAGAGAGCAGATGGACGATGCAGGTTTCCCCGGCAAGACCCTTGCCTGGGGAGCCTCAGCAGCCCCGGCAAGACCCTTGTCGGGGCAGCTCGCCCACACCAGCAGAGTGAGCCACCCTCGAACCCACGGTCTCCAACACCATCAGCCACGTTGGTCCAGGGCTCGGGAGGCACCCCCTTGGTGACATGCAGATCTTTGTGAAGACAACGAATATTCAAGATCAGATGAGGATTGGAAGGCAACAATCCTCGACAAGATTCCTACCGAGGAAACGCACGAGACCCCCGGCAAGATCCTTGCCGGGGACGACAGCGTGCCACGGCAAGACCCTTGCCGGGCCACCAGGCAAGGCCCTTGCCAAGGGCGTCAGCAGGGCCGCTGCCAGGCCCGCACCAACCAAGTCTTCGCCATCGTTCACATGCAGCTACCAGCTCAACCAGCTGGGCAGGCACCTGCGTGGCAACATGCAGCTTCCAGGCCAACTCAGCACACGCCTGCGTGGTGGCATGCAGATCTTCGTGAAGGCTCCACCACCGCGCCACCTCAGCTGCTTGCATGCCTACATGGCGTCGCATGCATCGCTGACCAGGGCGCGTGTCGAAGCGAGAAGGAGCGGCGACGGACGGCACTTGTCTCGCTCCCATCCCTGATAAAGCAAGAGGACACCTAAGCTACGCATTAAATGCGTCTTGTACTGTAATACAAGCAATAAGATCTTAGCACTATAGGCCTTTTCACCTCATGTGTGCCACTGTGGCAGCCCCTTTCGACTATAAAAGGAGGCCCATGGCGTACTGGAGGGGGATTGTCTCTTTTGAACCACGCAGCCCCCGTAGCTAGTTCAAGAGCTCAAGAACACTCAATACATCCACCAAAGCAGGACTAGGGTCTTTTACGCATCCTTGCAGCCCGAACCTGGGTAAACGAGCCTTGTGCTGATTACTAATCCTGCTCTTCTCACAACCCTGCGCCCCGGCAACCGTAGTAGGGATTCTTGTGATCCCATAGGTGTCGTTTCCCACCAACACGGCGATGGTCAACGGCAAGACAGGATGGCGGCGGCGGCTCGGGTCTGGCCGGGGCGGCGGCTCCGGTCGTCGAGGACGGCGGCGAAGTAGTCGGGAAGGGGCGGCGCGGAGCGGCGGATGCAGTGGTGGCGTCGGCAGCGGTCGTCGGTGTCGCGGGCAGCGGTTACGGTGTTCGAAGACGTCGGCGGCGAGATGCGGTTTGGAGGAGGAGGGAGAGAGAGACCGAGGGGGAGGGGTATTTAAGGAGGGGAGGGAGGCGGCGACGACTTGCGGGAGGGGTCGGGGCGCCAGGAGGCCGACTCAGCCATGACGGTGGCCGGCGAGTCATGCGGCAGCGGGACTGTTGGCAGGAGGTCACGGGAGATGACGTTGGGCAGGGCTGCAACCTGGTGGTAACGAGCCGACCCAGCCGGCGGAGGGAAATTTTTAAAAAAAACAGACCCACAAAAATAAAATAAAACCCTATAAAAGAAAATTTAACATAGGCATATTACATATCAAAACTTTCAGAAAAAGATTCTCTACAACTTGAACATTTTTATAACGTCAAATAAAATCCACAAAGTTTTTAATAAAGTAAAGAGTGCTACTGATTTATTTAAACCCCAAATAAAATTATCTTAAAATACCAAAATAATTTCAAATTTATTTCTCTCCATTTTTCTACTGTAGGGAATCATTTTACCCTATTTTCCATATATTTTATTTTTGGAGAAAACTAATTTGAATAAAACCCAAATAACTCCAAATTGAAAGTAATTTCAAAGGGACTTTAAATTTGATTTCTTTTAAACTTCCAACTCATATTTCATATGTTTTGAAGAAGTCATTTTATCTTCTCTCATGAAAATCATTGAGTTGCTTAAAGTTTCTGAATTGAAAATATTTCCAAATGAAATTCAAATCTTTTCAAAAGCTTTTTTATTTAATTAAATGGAAGAAGTCATATTATCTTCGCTCTAGGGTCTTGTGATGAAATGAATTTGAATTCATGGAGATCAGAAAGAAAAATGAAAGTTTTGGGAAAGTCATTTTATTCCCTCTCATTTAACTTTCAAAAAGTTTCAAAATTCACTCAATTTCACACCGGCAACCATAACACAATCAAACAAACAATCAAAACTATTTATTTAATATAACATTCCAAAATTTAGAATTTTGGGATGTTACAATATACCCCTCCACCCTCTCCTCATTCGTGAGGAAAGCCATCAAAACATGCCTACACTTCCAGCATTCATTTTCTGAGAGAGAACCACCTACTCATGTGTTGAGGCCAAGATATTCCAATCCAACCATATGAATCCTGATCTCTAGCCTTCCCCAAGTTGCTTTCCACTCAAATAATCTTTCCACCAAATCCAATCCTATGAGAGAGAGTTGAGTGTTGGGGAGACTATCATTTGAAGCACAAGAGCAAGGAGTTCATCATCAACACACAATCTATTACCTTTTGGAGAGTGGTGTCTCCTAGATTGGTTAGGTGTCACTTGGGAGCCTCCGTCAAGATTGTGGAGTTGAACCAAGGAGTTTGTACAGGCAAGGAGATCGCCTACTTCGTGAAGATCTACCCTAGTGAGGCAAGTCCTTCGTGGGTGATGGCCATGGTGGGATAGACAAGGTTGCTTCTTCATGGAACCTTCGTGGGTGGAGCCCTCCATGGACTCGCGCAACCGTTACCCTTCGTGGGTTGAAGTCTCCATCAACGTGGATGTACGATAGCACCACCTATAGAAACCACGCCAAAAATCTCGTGTCAACATTATGTTTGCTCCCTCCAAACTCCTTCCTTTACCTTCATATGCAATGAATTACATTCCGCTGCTATACTCTTAGAATTGCATGTGTAGGTTGATTGCTTGACTTGTGCTAAGTTGCTAAAATATGCCAAGAACTAAAATTGGGAAAAGGCTAGATTTTTATTTGGTCAAGTAGTCTAATCACCCCCCTCTAGACATACTTTCGATCCTACACCTCTATGCAGCGTTCAGAACCACGACTCTCTGTGCAGCATTCAGAACCACGCCACTCCATGCAGCTTTCAGAACCACACCACTCCATGCAGCATTCAGAGCCACCTCCTTCATAGCCAGCAAGCTCTTCCTGGCATCAGCCACCTCCTTCACAACCAGGGAGCTCTTCCTGGAATCAGCCATCTCCCTCTCAACTAGGGAGCTTTTCCTGGCCTCATCAAATGGAGCTATGTAACACTACTTTGTACATTCTTTTAAACGTTGTAGGTTCACAAATCAATTTTACATGTTTTACTATACTATAGTAGGCAACCAATCGCGACAGTTCATGCATTCATTGCATTCATCGATACTTAGTGGTGCTGGATGTGGATTAGAGGGCTATGGTGATGATGATGACCAAGCTGTAAACATTTATGACTTCTCTCAGACAGTGTTTCACACTCCACCACCACCATTGATGCAGGAGACACAGACAGTGACAGATGAGGTTATCTATGGTCATGGTTACCGTGAGCCTCGCCCACCACCTCAGCGCTTATCACCTTCTGGTCCTTGCTCGAGGAAGACCCAGATTCATCGTTGTCCCAAGCAGTGATGTGACTATATATGTATGAGTCATTATCTATGTTAGTTTTAGACTTTTCTAATGTGTGAGTCATTATCTATGTATGCGACATGCTTGATGTATGTGTTACTATCGCACTTGCTTCTATCAGACCAGGAGACATATATCGACCTATGTATGCGAGATACATATTACTATTATTTCACATTGTTATTCAAGTTACATTTCCAAAGAGACTGCAACAGTTAATTAAGATACAAGTACATCTGAATTAAATGGTAGGGCTGAACTTAAAAAATACATCTTACAAACTACATGAAGGCATCATCGTCATCCTCCGTCGATGCAGCACTCTTGTCGTTCGACGATGAGGCACTCTTGCCCTTCAATGATGCGACACTCTTGCCCTTCGACGATGTAGTACTCTTGGCCTTGGTGCTCGGCATGAAAATATCATCTTCGTCTTCGATGTTGGCAATCCAAAAATATGTATGCTCTGCTTGAGTCCTTATGAAAGTTTCACTCTTCGTCTGCTCTACCTTCTTCCACCTTCCATGCAACCTAGGAAGTTCTTTACATACCTCCCCATAGGTCCTTTTAGGCCACCCAGACCTATGTAATGCGTGATCCAACTCATTTAGTATGGTGTCACTACCGATGAGTTCGTCCCATGGAACTATCCTATTGTACGTCATGAAATCGGTGGCTAGTCTAAGAAGACATTTGCTTGTCCCAGGGTGAAAACTACGATCAAAAGGATAGTCGGAAAACTCGACCACACTACACTGCACTGCTTACCCACCTTAGTGTCAAGGTGGTTTTATAGGTAGAGAGGAGAAAATGGTGGGAAATAATGGCGGGATAGAATGGCAGGAACATGTGGAGGGAAAGGGATGCCGGGAAAATATGGCGGAAAAGGGTTGGTGGGAACATATGGAGGGAAAGAGTTGGCGGGGAAACATGGAGGGAAATAGTTGCGTGAAAGTATATTTTTTCAGTGTCTATAAGATGGGCAATGGTTGTACATCATTCATAAGTCAAATTTCGAAACATAAAATATTTTGGCCTAGCAAAAGCCGAAGAGCGCAGCCATGCATCTTCGGCCTGCCGTTCACATGAAAAGCTGGGGCCCAGGGACTCTTAGGCCTACACCTAACCGAAGAGTCCTCTTCGGCCAGACGCCGACCGAATGACAGTCTTCGACCCACCCGCGACTCTCTTCAGCCAATAAGTGACAGAAGAGTCCTCTTCGACCAACACCAGGCCTAAAAGCTTCTCTTCGGCCACCCAGAGGCCGACGGGGTCATAGTAATTGATTTTTGTGCGTTGGGTCGTATTTCAGATTTGCTATCAAAAAACGTGATAGTTTTGAAAAAAAACATGTTAGCTCCTTAAAAACAGCTTGTTTCTAGCCAATCCTTAATGCTTAGCAAAATAAAAAAATGTGTGCCACATAAACACAAATTCGGTGCACATAAACATAAATTTGGTCCAAAATACTACATAAAACTTACTAAAACAAAATTCGCCACGGGTTCGAAGCATTTTACATAAATATTTTTTATAACTTAACCGAAATTTAGACTGGAACTTACTAAAACTACTCGCTAGCCGACTCATTCTCGAGTCTCTTCTAATCAGTTCTGCTCAGCTCCCGATCATACGTTCGGGCCCGGATTCATCGTTGTCATCGTCACTTGAGAGGTCAATGACCTCGATCCACCCGCCGCGTACTCCTTACACAGCCGGCACTACCTTGACGCGCTCTAGGTAGCGGCGACAGAGCTCCGCCATGTAGGCCTCGCCGGCTTGCTCCGCCGCAAGGCGCTCGCATGCCTCCTGTTCTTCCTGCCTGTCATGTGCGGCTCCAATGTCAGCATGCCGTCGAGGAAGTTGTGATGGCCATCAGCGTCGTAGATATGCACTGACTTGATGTTGTATGCGCACATTGCATGCTGTGATAACGCACAAGTATAGGGGATCGCAACAGTTTTTGAGGGTAGAGTATTCAACCCAAATTTATTGATTCGACACAAGGGGAGCCAAAGAATATTCTCAAGTATAAGCATCTGAGTTGTCAATTCAACCACACCTAAAAGACTTAATATCTGCAGCGAAGTATTTAGTAGCAAAGTAGTATGGAAGTAACGGTAACAGTTGCAAAAGTAATAGTAGCAGTTTTGTAGCAACCGTAACAGTAACAAAGGAAAAGTAACGGAGCAAAGATCAATACGAAACAAGCTCATAGGTAATGGATCAATGATGGATAATTATGTCGGATGACATTCATCATGCAATAGTTATAAGGGTGACACAGAACTAGCTCCAATTCATCAATATAATGTAGGCATGTATTCCGAATATAGTCATACATGCTTACGGAAAAGAATTTGCATGACATCTTTTGTCCTACGATCCCGTGGCAGCGGGGTCCTATTGGAAACTAAGGGATATTAAGGCCTCCTTTTAATAGAGAACCGGACCAAAGAATTAGCACTTAGTGAATACATGAACTCCTCAAACTATGGTCATCACCGGGAAGTGTCCCGACTATTGTCACTCCGGGGTTGCCGGATCATAACACGTAGTAGGTGACTATAACTTGCAAGATAGGATCAAGAACACGCATATATTCATGAAAATATAATAGGTTCAGATCTGAAATCATGGTACTCGGGCCCTAGTGACAAGCATTAAGCATAGCAAAGTCATAGCAACATCAATCTTAGAACATAATGGATACTAGGGATCAAACCCTAACAAAACTAACTCGATTACATGGTAAATCTCATCCAACACATCACCGTCCAGCAAGCCTGTGATGGGATTACTCACGCACAGCGGAGAGCATCATGAAATTGGTGATGGAGGATGGTTGATGATGACGATGGCGATGAATTCCCCTCTCCAGAGCCCTGAAAGGACTCCAAATATGCCCTCCCGAGGAAGAACCGGGCTTGGAGGCGGCTCCATATCGTAAAACGCGATGAATCCTTCTCTCTGATTTTTTTTCTCCTCGAACGTGAATATATGGAGTTGAGGTCGGTGGAGGTCCAGGGGGGCGCCCAGGGGGGTAGGGTGCCCCCCCTTGTGGATAGGGTGTGGGTCCCCTCTGGTTGATTCTTTTGCCAATATTTTTCATTTATTCCAAAAGTTATCTCCATGAAGTTTTCGGTCATTCCGAGAACTTTTATTTCTGCACAAAAAGAACACCATGGCAATTCTGTTAAAAATGGCGTCAGTCCGGGTTAGTTCCCTTCAAATCATGCAAATTAGAGTCCGAAACAAGGTCAAAAGAGTTTGGAAAAGTAGATACGATGGAGACGTATCAACTCCTCCAAGCTTAACCCATTGCTTGTGCTCAAGCAATTCAGTTGATAAACTAAAAGTGATAAAGAAAAAAACTTTTACAAACTTTGTTTGATCTTGTTGTTGAAAATATGTAAAGCCAGCATTCGAGTTTTTAGCAAAGATCATGAACTAAACATATTCACAATAACATTTAGGTCTAACATTTACTCATATCAATGGCATAATAAACTAGCGAGCAATAATAATAAATCTCGGATGACAACACTTTCTCAAAACAATCATGATATGATATAACAAGATGGTATCTCGCTAGCCCTTTCCGAGACCACAAAACATAAATGCAGAGCACCCCTGAAGATCAAGGACTGACTAGACATTGTAATTCATGGAAAAAGAGATCCAGTCACAGTCATACTCAATATCAATTAATAACAATGCATACAAATGACAGTTGTGCTCTCTAACTGATGCTTTTTATAAGAGGATGATGACTCAACATAAAAGTAAATAGATAGGCCCTTCGCAGAGGGAAGCAGGGATTTGCAGAGGTGCCAGAGCTCGAGTTTTTGAAACAGAGATAAATAATATTTTGATCGGTATGATTTCATTGTCAACATAACAACCAAGAGATCTCGGTATCTTCCATGCTACATACATTATAGGCGGTTCCCAAACAGAATGGTAAAGTCTATACTCCCCCACCACCAATAAGCACAGTCCACGGCTGGTCCAAAACAATGGTTACCGTCCAATTAACAACAATGATGGGTGAGTTTTGTTTGGAATTTTTTGATTTGATTTGAGAATGGGACTGGGCATCCCGATTACCAGCCATTTTCTCGTGAATGATGAGCGGAGTCCACTCATCATGAGAATAACTCACCTAGCATGGAAGATATGGACATCCCTATTTGCTACATGAGCGATTTGAGCATACAAAACAGAATTTCATTTAAAGGTTTAGAGTTCGGCATATGCAAATTTACTTGCATGGCAGGTAAATAACGCATGTAGGTAGGTAAGGTGGACTCATATGGAACAACTTTGGGGTTTATGGAAGTGGATGCACAAGCAGTATTCCCGCTTAGTACAAGTGAAGGCTAGAAAGAGACTCGGAATCGACCAACTAGAGAGCGACAATGGTCATAAACATGCATTAAGATTAACCAACACTGAGTGCAAGCATGAGTAGGATATAAATCACCATGAACATAATTATCGTGGAGGCTATGTTGATTTTGTTTAAACTACATGCGTGAACATGTGCCAAGTCAAGTCACTCCAATCATTCAAAGGAGTATACCATCCTATCATACTACATCACAATCATTTTAATAGCATGTTGGCACGCAAGGTAAACCATTATAAACTCCTAGCTAATTAAGTATGGCATGAGTAACTATAATCTCTAATTATCATTGCAAACATGTTTCATTTGTAATAGGCTGAATCAGGAACGATGAACTAATCATACTTACAAAAACAAGATAGGTCGAGTTCATACCAGCTTTTCCTCATCTCAATCATTTCATCGTATATCCTCATTATTGCCTTTCACTTGCATGACCGAATGGTGAGGATAATAATAATAGTGCACGTGCATTGGACTAAACTGGAATCTGCAAACATTTATTCAAAGGAGAAAACAAGGTAATATGGGTTGTTTGTTAGATCAACAATAATGCAAATGAAAGTCACTCATCATTTTCATCGTGGTCTTCTCCTCTCAACCCCCAAAGAAAAGAAAAGGATTTCAAAGAAACACACTGAAATGTTTTTGGAGTTTTTGTTTTTTCTGAAGGAAGTAAAACAAGAACGAGAAAAACTATTTACACGGGAAACCTCCCAACAAGCAAAAGAAGAACCAGAAACTTTTTGGTTTTCGTTAATCGTACTACTACATAAGCATGGAAAGTAAACTAACTACAAGCTACAACTATTTTTTTTTGTTTTTCTTAAAGTTTTTGAAACACACAAGAAGAAAGCAAGAAAAGAAAATAAACTAGCATGGATAATACAATGAAAATGTATGAACACCGACAACTAGAATGGGTGTGTGAACATGAATGTAATGTCAGTGAGAATACGCACTCCCCCATGCTTCGGCTTTTGGCCTAAGTTAGTCTAGGGTCACCACTGGCCCGAATGATATGTGAAATCATAGTTGGGGTCATACTGTACTGCAGCAGCTACCGCCTAGCGAGCTGCTTCCTGGAGGCGAGTGGCCTCTGTTGTTCTCTCATACTCATTTTCCACCTCACTGGTTATAAAATATCTCCCATTTCCCTGAAAGTTAAAGAAGGCAGGAGCAGGAAGGGTAATATGGACAGCACACCGTCTGTCAAAGATTAGTCTGTATTGGAGGGACTGGTCGTTCCTCTCAAGAAACTGGTAGCGTACCATAGCGTTATAATCTAGAAAAGCAGGTGGCAACTCAATGTCATTTTCTCTTAAAGACACACCATGATAATTAGCTAAACGAGTTGCATAAATCCCACCAAATAAATATCCATCTTTAGCATGAAGATATAACCTCCTCGCAACAATGGCCCCCAAGTTATATCGCTTATCACCTAACACCGCACTCTTGATGACCCTTAGATCTGGGACGCAAAGGTTGCTATGCTCATGCTTACCGTTAATGCATCTTCCTATAAAGAGAGCAAAGTAATGTATGGCAGGAAAGTGAATGCTCCCTATGGTAGCTTGTGTGATATTTCTAGTTTCTCCCGTAGTGATGCTAGCAAGGAAATCATTATATTCAGATTTGTGAGGCTCACTAAGAATGCCCCACTGTGGGATTTTTCAAGCAGTATTAAAATCTTTAAGGTACATTGTGGCACCCCATCTCAGAGAAACCGGAACGCCCCGTATTCCAGCCTAGAGATCGAGGAGAAGTCTTATTGAATACGCCACTGCTTGACATAGAATAAATCAGCTCTTATTACGAAGGATAAATACACGAGTCTGATGTTACAAAGGATCACATCAGCAAGGCGACACTACGCCTGCGATACTACGCTTGCTCTATGCTAGCAGTGGAACAACTCGTAGCAGCGAAAATCTTCTAGCAGCAGAACAACGACGAAGGTGGTGAACTCCACTCCGTAGGGACTCTGGCTGGGACATGATCTAGCTCGCACGCGTCATAACCTCGACAACAATCAATCAATCACAGCATCACCTACAATCTGGCATGACACGCCAGGTCAGTACATTGAATGTACTTGCAAGCTCACAACAACCAAAAGCATCAAGGCAAGACAACAACAAAGCATTAGTAGGTTAATTAATTAACTACTACCAGGATGCAATGACAACTACTAAGCATGATATAAAACTACTAGAATACCAATGAACCAACATGTCTGATCTCAAGAACCATCTCACTCTTGGCTATCCGGCCAAGCAATATACCATCTTGACCACCTCGTGGTCCACATGATCACCTCGTGATCAAAACATCCATGTGATCACCTCGTGACCACAATATCCACACGGTCGCCTCGTGACCACACCACAAACTGAATGATCATCCTTGAGATCATCTCAACATCATCATTGGCATCCTGCCAAACTGTTATTGATCACATCATAAACATATTAATCATCTATAAGTCATTCTGTCATGTGAGTGTTGATCGAACGGTGTGACCTAGTACGAACTGTGCCCATGACCGAGGACACGGCTATCGATAGATTTAACACACATACTCTACAAAGGTTAGCACACTGTACCCACATCACGAAACCCATGGCCTCGCACTCCCATCCGTGTGGACCAACGACATTCCTACAAAACCGATCTATTGCCCATGACACTCTCCTGGCCACTCCGACCAACTCCCCTTTGTGCTAGGTCATGGGTGGCCCCGATGACAACCAATGACATCCAACAGCCACCGTCGTGGCAAAACATAAACGGTCTCAAACGGGGACAAGAGATCTTAACACCAACTTGGGCACACAAGGCTTATGTCCGCCTACCTTATCAGGGTAGCGCGCGCCCATAACCTTCCCTCGTTGGAGGCATCGGCGAGAGACATGTCAATAGACCGCATTAGGGCCTTCCCATAAAGGCAAATGTGGTTGCACTAGAAAAGCCCGGTTCGGTGGCACCTGACCAATCTAATGATGGAATTTATCCCCAAAGCATATCTGCGATAACTGATACTTCGATATCATCTATCAACCTGTAATCCAAGTCATAGCAATATCCAACAAATAATCCAAAGCATACTATCATCATAACCTAATACTCCGAGGGTAGCATTGTAAGGTACGGGATATATCTCCACTGGATTATAGTTCACACACTCATGATATGATACAAGAATTGAGTTACAGATGAACTGGGGAGCAGAGGTAGGAGAAGAGAGGAAGGTAGCCGCCGCCGGGTTCGTCCGTGATCCACTGGATACCGTCTTCCTTGCGTTTGATCTGGTACTTGTAGCTGCAGCGATGGGGTAGCGGGCGGGCCAAGTCCATGAGCGGCCCAGTGGCCAAGCCCATGTGCATACATGTTAGGAGGGCTGCTAACATCCCCCCTTCTTAAGATCCGGCTTGACCCCAAGCCGAAGCCACCGAGAACCGCCCGGATCCCATTGCACTCGATGTTCCTTGACTAGCTCGAAGTCGTTGTGGTAGCCACAGTCGGGGTTGACTTGAATGACAGGGTTGTAGTAGCCGTGGCCGATGGCGATCCAATCACATGAGAAGCCGACGTAGTCGCTGTCGAAGCCGTGGTAGTACTTGTGGTCGACGGAGCCTTGCGGAAAACCGACAATGATAGAAACGACACCTCGCCCACCTTGAAAAACCATTTGTCGAGTCACTGCCTGGCTGCCACAACAGCAAAACTCCATCAGATAAGTAACATGAGTTGGTGGCCATGGATGAAAAATCATCAGTAAGATTTGGTCCCAGGGAAAGCTTCGGCCAGTGATGCACTCCCAAATACTTGCTGGATCAGGTGGACGGTTGAAATGGGTAAGCAACTCCCAATCCGAATTGTTTCTAAGCTCAAACATGTAAGTAACAGCAACATCAACTTCCTTCAGTTTCAGATATGCTTGAGTAGAGCCAACCTCCAAGTAGCATCTTGGTTGTACACACTGAATCCTTGAAGTTTGCACTACTATTGAATCGCTTTCTTCATGAACCATGTGACGCTTGAGGCATCCTTTGTCCATGAATAGATTACAAGCCCCGGTTGATATAAGATGCTCGCAATCGCATTTTTTTAAAGCCTGAAATTTGGCGAGCGTGGGTTCAGGAGTATATGTGTTGCATACACTGAGAAAAACATCATGAAACCAATCGCCAGGTTGACACTCAGAGAGTCTAGGTTGAATACCGGTAGCTAGCATCAGTTCATAGCGCAGAATTCTGAACACATCAAGCAGAACAATATAGCAAGATCTTCTGTCAGAGACTGAAAAATAACCAGGAGCTGAGTTGGTCCTGTGAAACACCAAAAACTTTGCAGTGTATGGAGTCCAGAGAAACTTTTGTTTATGCCCAAGCAGGAAAGCACCAGAAACAAACAAACTTAACTCTGAATCTCGTATCTCTGTTGCAACTTGTACGATCTGAACAGCCAGCATTGTAAGGATCTTCAGATACCAATAATAATGATTGGCCTCATTGCAGTATGCTAGTTCATATAGCAGCCCAAACACTACATGTTGCCATGGATACGTGTCAGAGATAAGCTGTCGTTGTTCAGTTCTGCTAGCTAGATCAGAAGGTAGTACTGGCTCAAGCTGTATTAACCGCAAACAAAAACTTCTTGCCGTGTTCCAAGCACCCCATTTTGTCATGCTCCTAAATGGATGGACAGTCGTAGCAGCGGGGCAAGAATGATACAGTTCAAGGGTGAGAATGCTAGTAACCAGACAGAGTTCAGAAAACAACCATTCACTGTAATGAAAGAGTTTCACATGTGTAATGAAGCATGAATCAGCATCGTCTTGTCGCAAAGACCACAAGCACAAGAGCCGACCTAGGAGTATCCTGATGCAGTGTCCAAGTACACTGAGCCACCGTCCCCATGTATTGTACACAAGATCTCCAAGATGGAACAAATTCATAGAAAGGTAACTAGTCAATTCCTTGTCCCGCGCTTGGGTATTCAGAAATGGATGTGTTCTGAACGTCCAAGGGAACTTGCTCTTCATCCTTGGTTGCTGATCAGGTGGATGCCATAGCTCATAATCTAGCTTAACAAGAGGTAGTATTACCAAGCACTGTGTCATCGCCTTCATACAAATAGGAAACAACCATTGTATTTTTGCAATCTGAGAAAAGCACTGACCAGACTCCTCAATTACACTGGTAACATGCCAATGAGAACTACTACTAGTAGTGATAAGCATCATGGTCACCCGATTCTTATGCATGAGAAAATAACCACCTGGATTCCAAGGGAACAAGGATAATGTACAACCTGAATTAGACTGCCCTGCTGAACAGAACTCACTGAAATTAGTTCCCATAGTGGCGGACATGTTAAACGCAGTTCAGGACTCATATGCTCCGCAAATTCCAACTGGGCATCCAACGAAAGCAAGCAAGGGTCTCGGGTATTGAAATGTTCATACCAGGTTGATGGGTTCATGAAGAGTGTAATTACCAACAGCTTTGCATCATCCTTGTGCTCCTTCACATTAGCAACAACAGCTTCAGGCTTGTCAAATAGCCCAGGCATTGGCTTCCATACCTCTTGCACATCCTTGTGTGTAGATGGCAATGAATATTCAGAGGTGCCGGAGTTGAAGCTGGGCCACACCGGCGACCCGGTGAATGCCGATGCGGTGGGCACGTGGACGTCGATGGCAACAACCTCGTGGCGCAGGCCTGCGCCACGCACCTCCAGGGAAGTGAGCTATGGAGTGGCGTCGTCAGGGATGGGTCCTACACCCTTGGCGCTGTGGATGGTGGTGTCGGAGGCGGCCTGGAGGTCAACTGCGTCCACGGGGAAGATGGTGGTGGCGACATCTCGGACCTCGTTGACGCTGGCATGGGCGACAACTTGATTCAAACAATCTGTCGAACAGGTCACAGGCGCCACCATGATGCAGTCAGGGGCCGCCTTGTGGATGACCTCTGGTACCTTGTGGGCCTTGGTGGTGGAGCAGGAGACGCCTGGGATGGGCGCCGACGCCTCAGTAGTGATCTCCAGCGAAGGAATCGGCGATGGTGGATCGTGGACGACGGCGGTGTGGGAGGACCTCTTCACGAGGTCTGGCCGCCAGGCGACGACCAGAGCATCCACTTTCTCTGCGAGGGATCTGGTGGCGTCGGTGTAGGCGTCGAGCATGGCGTCAATCCGGTCGAGATACTCCTGCATCCATGGATCCATGGCTGCCCGATGCGGACGAGCTTGACGGAACGCAGGGGAAGGAGTGGTGTCTGGTCTCTGATACCAGATGTAAGGTACGGGATATATCTCCACTAGATTATAGTTCACACACTCACAATCTGATACAAGAATTGAGTTATAGATGAACTGGGGAGCAGAGGTAGGAGAAGAGAGGAAGGTAGCCGCCGCCGAGTTCGTCCGTGATCCACTGGATACCTTCTTCCTTGCGTTTGATCTGGTACTTGTAGCTGCAGCGATGGGGTAGCGGGCGGGCAAGTCCATGAGCGGACCGGTGGCCAAGCCCATGTGCTACATGTTAGGAGGGCTGCTAACAAGCATATCAACTAAGATCATGACAAATCCGAGAACAACAATACTACTAATCCAAGAACGAGCTATCAAGCTAAGATCCACATGCAAGAATCATCTCCAAAATCATACTCCAAAACATAGTATCAACTATCATCATGATGAAAAATAATACTGGCCACTAATAATCTAAAGGCAACATGACATCCAAAGTAATACTCCAAAATATAATACTATATACCAACATGAAAATAATCATAATATAAGTCACTAATAATCCAATGGCAACATGTCATCCATCCAAGCTGCAAAATATAAGTCCTAGAACTCCAAGCAACATCATGGCAATAACAAGATCAAAAACAACTCCGAAAAAATGCCATGAACAAGTCATATGTATTCAATGCAATCTTTTAAAAGAGTTCAAGTAGATAAACCATCACACTTCATTGCAGTCATGCAAGTGGAGGGTGTGGCTTGCCTGGGAGGGTTGGAATCACCGGAAAGAAGTGCGAGAAGCTCGCGGAAAGAATCGCCGGAAAACGGCCTCTCTCGGAGGAGGCTGAATAAGGGCAGGGGCAAAATAGTGATTTTCAGAATGTCAAAACAAGGTGAAAATGATTCCATCAGAACGGGCTCGACGAAACGGAGAAGTGGGCTTTGGAATCACCTCATTTGGAGTTGTGAGCAAAAAGATATAAAGGTTTTTCTGCCAGGGACCTATCTGTAATAAAATCATCACAAACAGGCCTTCAATTGAAAATCCGAACGCGCCTTTTCAAGAAATACGTTTTCCAGAGAGGAAAATGCATTCTGGCCCGACGAAGAGGAAAATAAACTTTCGGTGGATGAAAGCGTATACGGGCGAAACCCGTGTCCACTTATCCACGTCAGCAGGGGCGGGGCCGGCCATCTGGGTTGCTTAGAGACGGGTCCCACCGCATCTTCTCTCTCCTCCCACCCTCCTTCTTCTAGCTCGCGATGGGGAAGCAGGGGAGGGCAGCGGCCGCTCGGCCGTGGCCAACGATGGCGTCCCTCCCGCCGGCTGCGCCCGCCGACAAGTCCGGCGGCCTCGTGGGCCTACACCGCGCCTGGGGGAGGTCACAGAGGAGCGCAGGAGGGCTCGGAGAGGAGGCGGCTACCGGTACACAGAAGAGTCCATGGCGGCGCTAAATCTTGGGGATGGCGGCTACACAGGCTCCGGCGACAAGGCGGGGAGCTGGTAGGGTCCGCCGGAGTTTGAGAGGGGCTCTGATGGTGGCTGGAGGTAGGAAGGGGCTCGGCTTCGAGCGAATTTAGGTGGGGGACCGAGGCGGCCATGGCATGATGGAGGAGCAAGAGGAGCACTCGAGCTCGTAGGAATGGCTAGGGGGGCTAGAGGAGGGAGTTGAGGCGAGAGGTGAAGAGAGACGGGGTCGGGAAGGCCTTAAATAGGCGTGTGGCGAGATGCCAGCCGGTTCCCATCGCTCGAGCTCGGCCAAAGCCCTGGCGAGGCTCAGCGAGAATGGGTGAGCACGGGAACACGATGAGGCATCGCTGCAGGGGGTCACGAAGCAGGAGGAGCCAAGGAGGGGCAGAGGAAACGGACCGGAGGATCTTGGAGCCAAACCGAGCATAGTGCTCCCGTGGCCGCTCGGCGGCTAGCTCCGGCGAGGCGGTTCCTGGAGGGGGCAGAGGGTCGAGGGCGACGGGAAGGAAGGGGGAGTAAGGTCGGCAACACCAGATGCAGTAAATGCGTTCAGGCAGAGCTGGCCGATGCTCAGAACACGCTGGATGCCGCTAGAGCGCGTGAACTGGTATGCCAGGTCGATAGTCACCATGGACACTGGCATAGAGGGGACAAGATAGGATGCATGGACATGTCTAGTGATTAATCCCTCCATCACTGAGGCTGAGGGAGTTGATGGATCGACAAAAGAAGCTCTGAGGTGAAGTGAGGCTTCACTGAAACTTTGTTGCATCAATCTGAATCATGTTGCAGTGATCAATAGGGAAGGGATATGAGGCAAATGAGTTGTCTGGGGTGTTAAGATAAGGAAGGAATGTAATCCTGGAGGTTTTGATGATAAATGGACCAAGAATGAATATAGTTGCTTTGTAAGTGCATATTTGGTCTAGAAAAGGATTTGGATGATGCACTCACATAGAGAAGCAACTTGGGCTCAAATTTGGCAAGGTAGGGTTATTTGGCCATATGAATATGTTGTAAAAGTTTCATATATACCAAATGGACAGGCCAAAATTGTACTTCCTTCACAAACATCCCCACTAACCAGAAACTTACAATAATTTTGGAGGGAAAATGGCTTCAGGGAATGATCCCAAACTTGGTGTAGAGATGTGATATAGGTAGGAGCAAGATCTGGTAATTTTTCAGAATTAATTAAGCAATATAAGATACACTTGCTTCACAACCTGAAAATATTGCCAGAAGCAATGATTTGAAGCTGTGCTCACATAGATCATTGGATGATGCTAAAAATTGGAGAAGGGTGATGATATGAGCACATGAAGAGGCATGCAACATTTCAAATCATTTGGATACTCCTAGCTGTACTCCCTTCACAAAGGCTTCTGTTTGACAGAAGCTTTGAAAAATTACTCAGGAATATTGGCTAGGCAAATGAAGTTGAATTTTGGCATGGGGCAATGATTTGGACATAAAAGAATGCCCAAAATGTTTGGGAGAAAACCAGATAGGATAAATGACACTTCCTTCACAAAATGCCATTCAGGACAAAATAGAAGAATGAATATTGGAGGAATATTTTTGAACTGCCCAAGGAAATGTTTGGGCATATTTGAGCAAGATATAACCCAAAGAAAATATGAGAATTAATAGGGAATTTTTGGAGGGATGGAAATATAGGTTGCTTCACAACCTAGGGAAAATGAGGTTATTCCTTTAATATAAAAGGAATTTTCCCCAAGAAAAGAATATTGGGATTTGGGTTAGGATGGAAATGGCATGATCTTGGGTATAGTTTGAGGATGATGAGCCACTAGGGAGAGGGATTGGGGATGATCTCCCAGGTTTCAAGTCCACAGAACCACTCAAAAAAGAAAAACAGAGCAAAAACCAAATAAACCAAATCAAAAACCAGGCTGTTACAAACCCTCCCCCCTCAAAGAAATCTCGTCCTCAATATTTGGTTGGTCGAGGAACAAGTATGTCTTGAGGACATCGTTTCCAACTCGGGTATCCATTTCCTTTGCTTGTTGTTCCGAAAAATTTCATATGATTCTCTTACCTTGCTCTGGGGTGGTTTGCTTTACCTTTCCCACATTCTGACAGGTCCTTAATCATATACCAAAGCCTTATGCTGACGGTGATACTTTCGTATCTATCGATGATATTCAAGGAACCTGAGCATAGATTCCCCTTTTGTCATGAAAAACTTTTTTACTTCTGCCATGGGGTTTCTCAAACAGATGCATGTCTCCCGGGTTCAAACAGTACTGAGAACCATGACCATTCTTCTGACGAGATCTGATTGCCCAACAGTGATACTTATTTCTCTTGATTTGCTACTTTGGCTTGAGCATGAGATATTTACCAAAGATTCGACTGCCTTCTGTCATGGACAATATAACGGAGTATTGGCTTGTAGATGTAGCATACCTCAAACATGAGCATCTTGAGACTGGCCTGACAGGCATGCTGACAGAAAATTACTTTTTATGATAGACTGACCACGTACTTGATTCCATGAGTGAGTATACCGGGTCTGAGCTGATTGTTTTGGCCTTTGATTTACCCATGTTGTCGGTATACCCATCTGTGGTAATAGGTTGTGGGATGCTTTATCACTGTCGCTGAAATCAAGCTGTTGAGGTTGCAAAGGAATCTTGGACCTGACATAACTGACTTGGATATTCCGCACTAATTATTCTACACAGGTGCCTTGGGACAAACGGGTCAGCGGAAATATTACATTCTTGCAGAACAGGGTAGGCCTCTGAGGGTATGCCTTTGTGGATCCATATGGAATCATGGCCTCCAACTGTCTTGGGTATCCGGACCCTGATGGTCACGCAACAACCATCATACCTGTGTTGTCATTCTCATCCTTTGACGGCCATGATTTTCTTTGTCAGTATACCTTACTGAAATATCTTGACCACATATGTCTTTGATTCTTCGTGCATCCATCAATCTGGTAGTGCAATATTTTGAGCATTATTCCTTTTTGCTTGTCTTCTAACCTGGGTCCGCGCATATATGACATATACTCGGGGCTTGTAGCTGTATAGAGCTCATTGTTGAGGCCATACATACAAGAGAGTAGCAAGGGATCTCCTTGTCTGGTGCAGAAATAATGACCTTAGCCATGGTCAAGACTGTTGCTTCTGCGTTGTCAGCTCCAGAACTTGTCGATCCTTTCAATACCTGACATGTATCTCCACTTATCTTCATTGGCCTAACTCGTGAGGATGTATGATCCTTGCCTTTCTGCTTGATCATTGTCGCATATAATATGGGGGACTGATATGACCGGGGATGCATGCTCACCACATATAAGAAGAAGACGCCGTGGAACACTTCATTCTTGCGGTAGGCATATGTCTTGACTGATTTATACTTTTGACAACAACATTGCTGATCTGATTCTTGAGATGCATTGCCACATACTGCCAACTCACCGGATAATCTCTGAGGACAGTGCAATAGTGTGGTACTAACGCAGACTAAGTGGCTTACGAGAGAAGCCATCCGGGTAGCTTGCTGAGGAAGACTCGTTAGCTTCTGCTCGAAGATTCGGTCTGGGTAGCATGCAGAAGAAGTCTCGATAGCTTACACACGAAGCTTGACCTGAGGATGGTACTAGAGAAGCCTGGGTTCCATACTTGAGAAGCTTCTCCTCTGGTTGCTTGTTGAGAAAGATTCGGTCCCTTATATCAAAAGCTTTTACTAAGGTATCTTCCATTGGAAGACTGGGTATCTTGGGCCGGAATATGTCCATATACCGTATCGAGGAAAATTTAGGAGTCTTGCATCATAAGCTTCTTCCGATAGCGTGTGGAGGAAGACTGAGTTTCTCATATCCAACTTTTCATACTGTGATATGCAGACTAAAAACCATACACTCACCTATAATATTCTATGTTTGTTTACTTGCATGATAAAAATTATTTGACTGTCTTCCTTGATCATAGCACATTCTGGATTTCTTTCCAAAATAGAGTGTCACATCCCTAGCTTCTGGTTTGCTCTGAGCTAGCTAGTCATGTGTTGCATCATGTTTAAATTTTAGTTAAACCTGAAATGGGGATTGTTTAAACCCTAGCAACAGATGAATTCAAATAGGCTCAAATAAAATCATTTTCAATAAACCCAAAATGCCCTCTGAAAATGTTCATGATTTCTGGTAAAGGTGAAAACCTCTGCCAAAAATGATGCACATATTTTTAGGCCATTTTGGATTTTTGAATTAAATCATATGGTATTGGCATTTGGGCATTTAATTGCTAAATAATATTTTAAATGTCCAAATACTCCTAAACTGAAATGTTCCATGTTGGATATATTCTGCACAGTTTGGTGATTTTTGGAAGTGCCTAGATATTTTTAATAAAGCCAAACACAATTACAGAAAATAGAAAAGAGAAAGAAAGAGAGAGAGAATCTTACCTGGACTTACCTGGCGCCTACCAACCGGCCCAGCTCCAGCGGCCCAGCCCACCACCGCCTGGCTCCCTGTCGCCTTCCTCCTCGCGCCAGTAGGCAGGGGCGTGTGCCCGGCGTGCGTGGCCACACGCCGGCCACCTCCTCCCTGCCTGGCTGCCTCCTCCTCCCCCTGGACGCCTCCATGCGTCGCCACGCATCACCCCGGACCCTCTCGCCCACTTCCTCGTCCTCATCCCCTCCTCTGTCTCGCTCTGCACCTCGTGCCCGAGCGCCACCATCGCCACCGACGCCGTTCGCCGCAGCCACCGGCCACCCCTCGCCCTGCCGCTGGGCTCAGGAGCTCCGCCTCGACCCCCTCTTCCTCCCCACCGATCCACGGCCCTCCGGAAGCCCTGCAGCGTCGTCCTCAAGCTCATCTTCAACCTTCGGCCGCCGTCAACCTCATCATCGATTCGCCGCCGTTCGTGCTTCCCCGAGCTCGCTGACCTTCCCTGCATGATCCCCGTGAGCCCCTGAACCGATTTCCCCTCTCCTTTGCCCTGTAAGGCCGCTGTAGCCGTGCTAACCACCGCGGCTGAGAGCTTCTCGCCGCCGGCCATGGCGTGGCCGTGGCCACAGCCATCGCAGCTCGTTCCCGAGCCCACCGTCGTGCTCACCGCAACCTCAGGAGCCCGTAGCCACCACCAGCTCCTCCTCCCGTGCACCGTAGCGTCGAACCCAACCCCGTCCGAACTCCGGCCGCCGCCGAGCTCGCTGCCGCCGTCGACTCAGGCCGTCCCAGCTGCTGCCGCCACTACTAGATGCGCGCGAGCCCCAGCTACGCATAGGACCAAACCACGGTCGATTTGGTCGACCGTGGGCAAAATCCGAGCATCTCCGCCGTCTCGGGCGTCGCCGGTGACGAGCCGTGGACCAAGTCCGGCGAGTTTGACCCCATTTGACCACGTTTGACCCCATGTGGGCCCAGGTTGACTTTCCCCCATGAGTCTATGACAGGTGGGGCCGGCCTGTTAATTAGGTTAGGATTAGTGTTAACTAAATATTAGTTAGACTAATGACCTGACACGCGGGACCCACGGGTTAGAGTTGACCTGGACCGTGCCTTTGACCTGATTACGTCACCCTGACGTCATGCTGACGCAATAAGTCATTTTCTGGATTTAATTTATTTCAGGAAAATCCAGAAAATTGCCTAAACTTCTAAAATTCATAGTAATTCAACCGTAACTCCAAATCAAACAATTTATATATGAAAAATTATCAGAAAAATCCAATCTATCCATTTATGCTACTTTCATGCATGTTCAACCAACTTATACCCCCTGTATAGGTGAAAACATGATAATGGCATTTTAAATACCCCTTATGGAGTTTGCATATGAACCCTTGGTTCATATGGACTTCATTTAAATTGTTACTACATGCATTAGTACAAATCATAGCATATTGCCATGTCATGATCATGCATCATATTGTCGCATTTGCATTGATTGTGTTCTTCTCTATTGCCGGTGCTTGTCCCCTCTCGATAGACATGGTTTCAATGATGAGATCGATGACACCGATGAAGAGCTATATTATCTTCAGAAGTGCCAGGCAAGCAAAACCTCCTTGTTCATTCCGATACAATCCCACTCTCTCGCTCCTGCTCTCTTTTACTGCATTAGTACAACAACGACATATTTGTTACTTGCTGCGGTAGCTGAACCCCTTATCCTCTGCATGACCTGTCATTGCCACAATAAATAGATGAAACCCACTAGCATGAGTAGGAGTTGTTTGAGCCCTGATGTGCCTACTCATTCATGTTTTGTTTGTCATGCCTGCTACTGCTTAGAGTTGAGTCAGGTCTGATTCATCGGGGATGAATTGGAATGTGGTGAACATCCTACTGTTGAGAGCTAAGTGTGTGAACACGATTTGGTAAAGGTAGCGGTGAGAGGCCATGTAGGAGTACATGGTGGGTTGTCTCATTGCAGCCGTCCTCAGGAACTGAGTTCTGTGTTTGTGATCCATGAACAGTTACTACCTCACATTGGGTTCCGGTAACTCGACCCCTCTCGGCTTATTAATCAACTTGATCTCTGTCCAGGAGTTGCAACTAGTTTCTGGTGTTTGTAGGTTGTGTTAGTAGTCTACCAAGTGGTACCCGGTACAGGTGGGCTTGGGACAGACTACGCACCGTGGCACGGTGTACCAAGCGTAGATCTACCCGTCGAGGTGGGCTTGGGAACCCTGCACACATCGTTTGGGGCTGTGAGCGACACCCCGGCCGGATCTCCTTGCGGATGGAACCTGAATAGGCGATAAACCTGGACTAGAGACTTGTTCGGTTAGTCAGGTCGTGGCTGACTCCCTCGCCCGGCTTCCGCTTGAAGGTTGCCGAGGTACATGACGTGTACAGGGCGATAAGTGGCGAGAGCGTGTGTGAAGAAGTACACCCCTGCAGGGTTATCATTATCTATTCGAATAGCCGGATTCCTCGGATATGGAAACTTGGACCCCTTGCATAGTTCATAGACAAGTGAAAGTGGATACTCTAAAATACGCAAGATAAGCGTGAGTGCTATGGATGGCGTTCTCGTAGGGGGACGGGAGCGGATCCATAGTGGTGTATTGTTATGGTGAATATGTGGACTCGTGTGCGCCACCTCAAAAGAGTTACTTGTAGTCGTAGTTCAGGATAGCCACCGAGTCAAAGCTGGCTTGCTGCAGTTAAACCCCACCATCCCCTTGTTGATAATGATGCATATGTAGTTAGTTCTGATGTAAGTCTTGCTGGGTACATTTGTACTCACGTTTGCCTATTTTATATTTTTTTGCAGAGAGACTTCAGTCTCACTAGTAATTCCGCGTGGACTTCGACGTTTAGCTTGTTACCTCAGCTACGATCTTGTGCCCTCGGCAGGATCTAGTAGATAGTCAGGCTTTCAGCCTTTTCCATTTATAGATGTCTGTACTCAGACATGATAGCTTCCGCTTGTGTTTTGACTTGTATGCTCTGAATGTTGGGTCATGAGACCTATGTTTGTAATATCTCGCTCCTCGGAGCCTAATGAATAAATACTTGAGTCATAGAGTCATGTTGTGATGCCATGTTGTATTTGCACATATCGAGCATATTGTGTGTATGTTATTGAAATGCTTGGTATGTGTGGGATCTGACTATCTAGTTGTTTATCCTTAGTAGCCCCTCTTACCGGGAAATGTCTCCAAGTGTTTCCACCGAGCCATGGTAGCTTGCTACTACTCCGGAACACTTAGGCTGGCCGGCATGTGTCCTTCTTTGTTCCTGTGTCTGTCCCTTCGGGGAAATGTCACGCGATGAATACCGGAGTCCTGTTAGCCCGCTACAGCCTAGTTCACCGGAGTCCTGTTAGCCCAGTGCTACAGCCTGGATTCACTCGCTGATGACCGACACGTTCGATGTTGGGTCATGGATGCCTGTCCCTGTAGGTTTGTGCCACTTTGGGTTTACGACTAGCCATGTCAGCCCGGGCTCCTTATCATATGGATGCTAGCAACACTGTCATATATGTGTGCCAAAAGGCGCAAACGGTCCCAGGAAAAGGTAAGGCGACACCCGTGGGAATACCGTGCGTGAGGCCGCAAAGTGATATGAGGTGTTACATGCTAGATCGATGTGGCATCGAGTCGGGGTCCTGACAGCTTTGGTATCAGAGCTTGACTGCCTGTAGGATTACCAAGCCAAACTGGTCGAACTTGAGTCTAGAAATTCTTTAGTTATATAAGGGAATTGATTGTGGGATGGAACGTAAGGCTCTTTTTACTCCTTATACCTCATGGCCTTCTGATCTGCGTCATCCTCTTCTCTTCTACGGGGATTAAGAACTAGGCCTTCTCATCTATCTATCAGGATGACGTGTTACTAATCCATAGACTTATAGGATTGCTGGTTTCAAGCCTTAATTCAGTTTCTACCTCTATATGTTAACTTTTGATCTCGAAACCTTGATATTGTGCTTCTGAGTGGTTATGCCACCATTTTTGTGAATGTCTTAAATCTTTTCTGAGTATTTACAGCCGTTATGCCGTCTGAGTCATCCCAGGTTTCTAAATAGTCTGATGCATTTTCAAATCTTTTCTTTCCATTCCCGATGTCCTTTATGGTCAGAATAAGCACACTAACCGGTGCGTTGAGGTAATTTATTGCCTTGACATGTATGTTGGAGCTATTGTTATGACCCTAGGTGTTTAGGGGGTCACCTAGTAATTTAGCCATGATCTGTGTTTCCAGTGTGATGATTCTGGCCGTAATTATCGAAAGCATCCCATGATGCCATTTAGTTGGTAGGTATTCTAGTCCTGGGTCTCTGAACCCGAGGTTCATCCTACTTACTTCATGTTGATAGTGTTGCTAGTCCCTCTAGGATAGTAGTAACCTTTGCATTAGTCCTCAAGGTCTATGGTATTTCCTTCTTCCAAATACCATGAACTGCCTATGGCAGAAGTTCTTTTGAACCAAAAGATCACAACCAGAGTGCTCTTGATGAGTTCTCGATTCCATGTTGTGACTCTGCCAGTTCTACCTTTCTGCATGGGTTATCCGGAAGAAACATGTTGAACTTGTTCGACATGCTAATCTATGCATCCACAACTCAGAAAATCATATGTTCTTTTGAGTTGTCCCTCTTTAGTTGTTTTCTGGCCCTTGTCTACCAATTGATAGTCAGGAGTGATTATGCATATCAATGCCTATTACTCTTGTGTTCCGTCAAGCCATTCTATCCCTGAATGACTAGGAGAAACAAACTCCAGTACCTCATCCACATCCAGGATTGGGTCAAAGTAGTTGTACTCCGCAGATCAAAATGCTAATCCAGCTTTTGTGTTGTTCTACCCTGAAGTATTACCATCTTTATATTAAGAATATCATGGGAATTGCACACCCTCCTATGAATTCTTGATACAGTGATACTTCTCGCCCTCATTAGTCATTTCTCGGCTCCCGTGTTGTTGCAACCGGAATGTCGACAAGTGAACCGTGATGTGTGAAATCAATACTCCTAACAACCTTGTTGCTTAGTAGTTAATGGACAATATTCTCATTCTTAGTGTGTTGGTTATTAAATTTCCATCCTAAGATTGATCGTGCTACCTAGTTCATCTTCCCTGGTGCACTCCCCGATCAATGAGATAGGATTGTGTCAATCCATCACTCTCTTGATCGTACCGTCTTGCCCTGAAAAGCAAGATTGATCTCGAGCTTAATAACATATCGGTGGTTTGTGATTTTCCGAATTTCTTCTCGGAAGTATCACCAGGTTGTCCCCTGACTGTTATGTTGATCTCGTGATCAAGTTGGTTTTCCAATAAACCACTTTTCTCCAAGAATCTGTGTTGGATACCCCTGAGCTAGTTTGTTAAGCCAAACAACAACTTGGAGAGTTGGAAGATAAAAGCTTATCTGACTTAGTTCATTTCAAAGGGATATCCTTGTGTGTGTGTGTTGAAGAAAGATGATATCTTCATCAATTGGTCCTTGTGATCAATTGTTGGATCTATTATCTTACCCAAACCTTTGATTGAGTATGGGCTATCGTCAAATCAAATTAGAACCAACGATATTCGTAATGTTGTCTTACTCGTGGTTTTTCCTCGAGCATACATCATTATATTCTTTGGTCTGACCAATGCTATCACCGTGTTCACATGATGGCGAAAGTCCAGTGATATGGAAATTCCGATGAGTTACTGTTGAGCCCATCAGCAGCATTTTGTCTCCCCCATGAGTCATGTTGAACATCAACCTAGTGTTGAAAATTTTGTAAGCAATGCCTTCGTGTTCCGTTCATGAGGCTTATGCTTGGATGGAAGAAGTGACTTCCTCGAATTCATGTGCATTTGGTGCAAGTTGCCGCCGTGAGTTCAAGACAGTTTGTTTTTGCTTCCTCTGGAATCATCCCAAGTCAGTCATGCACGTGCGAATTATACCATGGCTTGAGAGACTAGCTACCTCCAATCCATTGGTATTTCTTTGCACACCAAGCCACTGATTGAGTTGTTCAAGGATAATAAGATCTACGTGCTAGTCCTGAAGGTACCAGACAGATTCGTACAAGATTCCGCTATCCTCAATGATGGTTCCCAACCAGAACTCGGTAGTGCTTCGTTGTAAGACTACCATGTGTTCATGCTTGTCTAGGACAGCGTGTTCACATGTTTGTAGCAGAACCAACTCATGTTTTGGCGCTTACTACCGTAGTCCATTTCCCGAGAATCTCGCAACATCATCTCATCGATTTGTGTTGCAAACTTTCATTTTTCTTCCTAGACTCGATGAGTCTGGAATATCCTGACACCAACCAGATCTGAATCTCAGGCAGATATGATGGTTGGAACATTTCCCAAGAACTATAATATTGGTCCCTCAATAGCCGGTAAAGTGGATGTCGTGGCCAACACACCCAGCCGGAAGACCTATTATTGTAGTATCTTGATTGAAGAAGTTGACCACCTCCCCATAAGGACTTCGTAGGATTTACTCCCTAGTTATGCCTTATGATTTTTGTGTTTCCGAAGTCCGACGTTTACTTGATGTTCTAGATACCAGACCATTTCAAGGAATGGGATATGCTAGTACATCACGGAGAACATTAGAAGCGGAGTGTCAAATGTCTCTCGGTCGATCATCCAGATTTTGTTTCCTTAGCCTCGCTAAGGTAAAACCTGAGAAGGTGTTATCTTCCTTTGCATCTACATCATCCATCATTATTCATCATGGTAGTATGTTGTGTTGCCAGGATCCTTGACACGGAGATTGGTAAACCCTGATGAATATGGAAATGCTCAAGTTCTTGAGAGCACGCACAAGCGCTAGGTGTTATCATCGGCACTAACTGGGATGCTCTCAGTTTCCTCGGTTATACTATAACTTTTCAAAACAATGGACTCACTCTCTACTGCTGAGCTTCTCCCCAGTTACTAAAATCATTCCTTGTGTTGTTTTCAACAAGGTAATCCACATCATCCATTCTAATCCGGGTATGCCATTCTATCGAACCCCTCCAAATGATCGCTCGAGAATTGCCTTAGGCTGGTATAAAGAATCTCGATGATCTCTGAATCAAAGGTAATTCTTTTTGTCACTTAAGGGGATACTTCTACGAGTCACCTTCCCTAAGGTGCATCGTTATGGTGTCATGCCAACTTAACTCCTCGCTACGTTGACAACCGATAACCACCTTCTTAAGCGTGGAATTGTTGTCTACCTAGGGAACCCTCGTCATTTGTTCCACTCCATCCCTCTAAATGTGTGTTTTGTGTCTCATCTCGAGTGATGTTGCTATGTCTCATTCCGTGATTTGATCCTAAGTTGTTTGATCTTCGAGAAGATTGATCCTTCTAGAGTCTCCTTCTCCTCTCGTTGTCATGTTGGCTGGAGTTCTCAGAGCAAGACGACAAGACAAGGATGGTGATTGAATCAACGTTCATTTGAAGTGCAACCTGGATCGTGAAGATTTCGTTAGTTGCGTTTTCCCCTTCATCTTACCCTACGCCTGAATCTCGGGACGAGATTTTTGCTTAGTGGGGGTGAGTTGTCACATCCCTAGCTTCTGGTTTGCTCTGAGCTAGCTAGTCATGTGTTGCATCATGTTTAAATTTCAGTTAAACCTGAAATGGGGATTGTTTAAACCCTAGCACCAGATGAATTCAAATAGGCTCAAATAAAATCATTTTCAATAAACCCAAAATGCCCTCTGAAAATGTTCATGATTTCTGGTAAAGGTGAAAACCTCTGCCAAAAATGATGCACATATTTTTAGGCCATTCTGGATTTTTGAATTAAATCATATGGTATTGGAATTTGGGCATTTAATTGCTAAATAATATTTTAAATGTCCAAATACTCCTAAACTGAAATGTTCCATGTTGGATATATTCTATACATTGGGCATGCACAGTTTGGTGATTTTTGGAAGTGCCTAGATATTTTTAATAAAGCCAAACACAATTACAGAAAATAGAAAAGAGAAAGAAAGAGAGAGAGAATCTTACCTAGACTTACCTGGCGCCCACCAACCGGCCCAGCTCCAGCGGCCCAGCCCACCACCGCCTGGCTCCCTGTCGCCTTCCTCCTCGCGCCAGTAGGCGGGGGCGCGTGCCCGGCGCGCGTGGCCACACGCCGGCCACCTCCTCCCTGCCTGGCTGCCTCCTCCTCCCCCTGGACGCCTCCATGCGTCGCCACGCATCACCCCGGACCCTCTCGCCCACTTCCTCATCCTCATCCCCTCCTCTCTCTCGCTCTGCACCTCGTGCCCGAGCGCCACCATCGCCACCGACGCCGTTCGCCGCGGCCACCGGCCACCCCTCGCCCTGCCGTTGGGCTCAGGAGCTCCGCCTCGACCCCCTCTTCCTCCCCACCGATCCATGGCCCTCCGGAAGCCCTGCAGCGTCGTCCTCAAGCTCATCTTAAACCTTCGGCCGCCGTCAACCTCATCATCGATTCACCGCCGTTCGTGCTTCCCCGAGCTCGCTGACCTTCCCTGCATGATCCGCGTGAGCCCCTGAACCGATTTCCCCTCTCATTTGCCCTGTAAGGCCGCTGTAGCCGTGCTAACCACCGCGGCCGAGAGCTTCTCGCCGCCGGCCATGGCGTGGTCGTGGCCACAGCCACCGCAGCTCGTTCCCGAGCCCACCGTCGTGCTCACCGCAACCTCAGGAGCCCGTAGCCACCACCAGCTCCTCCTCTCGTGCACCGTAGCGTCGAACCCAACCCCGTCTGAACTCCGGCCGCCGCCTAGCTCGCTGCCGCTGTCGACTCAGGCCGTCCCAGCTGCTGCCGCCACCACCACTAGATACGCGCGAGCCCCAGCTACGCATAGGACCAAACCACGGTCGATTTGGTCGACCGTGGGCAAAATCCGAGCATCTCCGCCGTCTCGGGCGTCGCCGGCGACGAGCCGTGGACCAAGTCCGGCGAGTTTGACCCCATTTGACCACGTTTGACCCCGTGTGGGCCCAGGTTGACTTTCCCCCATGAGTCTATGACAGGTGGGGCCGGCCTGTTAATTAGGTTAGGATTAGTGTTAACTAAATATTAGTTAGACTAATGACCTGACACGCGGGACCCACGGGTTAGAGTTGACCTGGACCGTGCCTTTGACCTGATTACGTCACCCTGACGTCATGCTGACGCAATAAGTCATTTTCTGGATTTAATTTATTTCAGGAAAATCCAGAAAATTGCCTAAACTTCTAAAATTCATAGTAATTCAACCGTAACTCCAAATCAAACAATTTATATATGAAAAATTATCAGAAAAATCCAATCTATCCATTTATGCTACTTTCATGCATGTTCAACCAACTTATGGAGTTTGCATATGAACCCTTGGTTCATATGGACTTCATTTAAATTGTTACTACATGCATTAGTACAAATCATAGCATATTGCCATGTCATGATCATGCATCATATTGTCGCATTTGCATTGATTGTGTTCTTCTCTATTGCCGGTGCTTGTCCCCTCGCGATAGACATGGTTTCGACGATGAGATCGATGACACCGATGAAGAGCTATATTATCTTCAGAAGTGCCAGGCAAGCAAAACCTCCTTGTTCATTCCGATACAATCCCACTCTCTCGCTCCTGCTCTCTTTTACTGCATTAGGACAACAACGACATATTTGTTACTTGCTGCGGTAGCTGAACCCCTTATCCTCTGCATGACCTGTCATTGCCACAATAAATAGATGAAACCCACTAGCATGAGTAGGAGTTGTTTGAGCCCTGATGTGCCTACTCATTCATGTTTTGTTTGTCATGCCTGCTACTGCTTAGAGTTGAGTCAGGTCTGATTCATCGGGGATGAATTGGAATGTGGTGAACATGTCCTACTGTTGAGAGCTAAGTGTGTGAACACGATTTGGTAAAGGTAGCGGTGAGAGGCCATGTAGGAGTACATGGTGGGTTGTCTCATTGCAGCCGTCCTCAGGAACTGAGTTCTGTGTTTGTGATCCATGAATAGTTACTACCACACATTGGGTTCCGGTAACTCGACCCCTCTCGGCTTATTAATCAACTTGGTCTCTGTCCAGGAGTTGCAACTAGTTTCTGGTGTTTGTAGGTTGTGTTAGTAGTCTACCAAGTGGTACCCGGTACAGGTGGGCTTGGGACAGACTACGCACCGTGGCACGGTGTACCAAGCGTAGATCTACCCGTCGAGGTGGGCTTGGGAACCCTGCACACATCGTTTGGGGCCGTGAGCGACACCCCGGCCAGATCTCCTTGCGGATGGAACCCGAATAGGCGATAAACCTGGACTAGAGACTTGTTCAGTTAGTCAGGTCGTGGCTGACTCCCTCGCCCCGCTTCCGCTTGAAGGTTGCTGAGGTACATGACGTGTACAGGGCGATAAGTGGCGAGAGCGTGTGTGAAGAAGTACACCCCTGCAGGGTTATCATTATCTATTCGAATAGCCGGATTCCTCGGATATGGAAACTTGGACCCCTTGCAAAGTTCATAGACAAGTGAAAGTGGATACTCTAAAATACGCAAGATAAGCGTGAGTGCTATGGATGGTGTTCTCGTAGGGGGATGGGAGCGGATCCATAGTTGTGTATTGTTATGGTGAATATGTGGACTCGTGTGCGCCACCTCAAAAGAGTTACTTGTAGTCGTAGTTCAGGATAGCCACCGAGTCAAAGCTGGCTTGCTGCAGTTAAACCCCACCATCCCCTTGTTGATAATGATGCATATGTAGTTAGTTCTGATGTAAGTCTTGCTGGGTACATTTGTACTCACGTTTGCCTATTTTATGTTTTTTTTGCAGAGAGACTTCAGTCTCACTAGTAATTCCGCGTGGACTTCGACGTTTAGCTTGTTACCTCAGCTACGATCTTGTGCCCTCGGCAGGATCTAGTAGATAGTCAGGCTTTCAGCCTTTTCCATTTATAGATGTCTGTACTCAGACATGATAGCTTCCGCTTGTGTTTTGACTTGTATGCTCTGAATGTTGGGTCATGAGACCTATGTTTGTAATATCTCGCTCCTCGGAGCCTAATGAATAAATACTTGAGTCGTAGAGTCATGTTGTGATGCCATGTTGTATTTGCACATATCGAGCATATTGTGTGTATGTTATTGAAATGCTTGGTATGTGTGGGATCTGACTATCTAGTTGTTTATCCTTAGTAGCCCCTCTTACCGGGAAATGTCTCCTAGTGTTTCCACCGAGCCATGGTAGCTTGCTACTGCTCCGGAACACTTAGGCTGGCCGACATGTGTCCTTCTTTGTTCCTGTGTCTGTCCCTTCGGGGAAATGTCACGCGATGAATATCGGAGTCCTGTTAGCCCGCTACAGCCCGGTTCACCGGAGTCCTGTTAGCCCAGTGCTACAGCCTGGATTCACTCGCTGATGACCGACACGTTCGATGCTGGGTCATGGATGCCTGTCCCTGTAGGTTTGTGCCACTTTGGGTTTACAACTAGCCATGTCAGCCCGGGCTCCTTATCATATGGATGCTAGCAACACTATCATATACGTGTGCCAAAAGGCGCAAACGGTCCCAGGAAAAGGTAAGGCGACACCCGTGGGAATACCGTGCGTGAGGCCGCAAAGTGATATGAGGTGTTACATGCTAGATCGATGTGGCATCGAGTCGGGGTCCTGACATAGAGCATGTTTTCCAATCTCAATCATAGCTGAATCAGACCTTGTATATGAATCATACCTTTGACTGGAACTATACCGTTGGTCTTGTCATCCTGCCGGTTTGCTCATTATTGCTGCGAAAGGGGCATAATAGATGTGGAATTGCTATTGATAATTGATTCAGGGCACCATTTGTATACTGAGCAGATATTCCCAACATAATGCAGTCAACTGAGAGCGTCATCCTATTTAGATGAGTATCCATATCTTTTACTCCCTCCGTTCCTCAATATAAGGTGTATTATTTTTTCAAAAAGTCAAACTTCTCTAACTTTGACCAAGTTTATAGGCAAAAATATCAATATCTAGACCACCAAATCATTATCACTAGATTCACCATGAAATAGATTTATATATTTAATATTGTAAATATTTATATATTTTGTTGTAAAGTTGGTCAAACATAGACACCAGTTGACTTTTTGAAAAACTAATACACCTTATATTTAGGAACGGATGGAGTATATCCTTGCTGCTTCTTCGAGTTTAGCACCGGTTGATGAGCAACTTTTATAGGGGAAAAATAATGTAACATCAAGGCCCAAAAAGAAGCAAATAAAACAACTCAACCAAACCAAGGAATAAAAAGGCACACACAAATCACACACACGCAATATCACACAATATGCACACCTATTTAAGCACACAAATCTTGCGGAAACTCTGGTACTACGATCTAACATGTTGTGATAGTGTGCATGAAGATGAAACAATGTGTGGAAAAGTTGGTGCAAACTGTGCTACACCAAGTTCTAGCCTAGCAAGGTAACAACCTTGACTAGCTCAGAGGCGAGGACATACTTGGTAACCATGTAGCAAGACACGAATGTCGCGACCACATTTTTATCAAGCGGACAGAAGAGATTCGTACTCGTCCACTGAATAGGGTTGCAAGGAAAGCTGAGTCGGTTGACATTGCCCTTGTTGATAGCTAAGATCATTAAGGGTTGCCAACACGACAAGAGAAAAGCACGATCGGCGGGGGTGAAAGGAGGATATCGGCGTGATACCTGAGCACCATTTTCTGCAAACAGTGTCGGGATCACTTGGCATCACTCTGCTGGGATAGAAATGACACCAAACACCGAAGGAAAAAAGGAAACTGGAGGAATGCAGAGGCTGAGTTGTAGTGGATCAGGATCCAATGCTAGCTACACTCACCAGATAAATCGTTAGCAACAAATACTAAGGCTATATGCATGCTATTCAACAAACAAATGCAGCAACCAAATGTAATGAACAAGAAGGGCTCTATACTACCGATTACTACCTGATTCTACCGCTCGCGCTGACTAGGGCGTCCTACAGCCAGACCTGCTCTGATACCAAGCCTGTGGCACCCCGGCTCACAGAAACCGGAACTCCCCGTATTCCAACCCAGAGATAGAGGAGAAGTTTTCTGGAATACGACACTGCTTAACATAGAACAAATCAACTCTTATTACGCAGGATAAATACATGAGTTTGATGTTACAAAGGATCACATCAGCACGGCGACACTACGCCTGCGATACTACACTTGCTCTATGCTAGCAGCCGAACAACTCGTAGCAGGGGAAATCTTCTAGCAGTGGAACAACGACGAAAGTGGTGAACTCCACTCCGCAGGGACTCTGGCTGGGACACGATCTAGCTCGCATGCGTGGTAACCTCGACAACAATCAATCAATCATAGCATCACCTGCAATCTGGCATGACATGCCAGGTCAGTACATTAAATGTACTTGCAAGCTCACAACAACCAAAAGCATCAAGGCAAGAAGACAACATACCACTAGCAGTTTAATTAATTAACTACTACCAGGATGCAATGACAACTACTAAGCATGATATAAAACTACTAGAATACCGATGAACAACATATCTAATCTCAAGAACCATCTCACTCTTGGCTATCTGGCCAAGCAATATACCATCTTGACCACCTCGTGGTCCACATGATCACCTCGTGATCACAACATCCATGTGATCACCTCTTGACCACAATATCCACACGGTCACCTCGTGACCACATCACAAACTGAATGATCATCCTCGAGATCATCTCAACATCATCATCGGCATACTGTCAAACTGTTACCGATCACATCATAAACATATTAATCATCTATAAGTCATTCTGTCATGTGAGTGTTGATCGAACGGTGTGACCTAGTATGAACTATGCCCATGACCGAGGACGCAGCTATCCATAGATTTAACACACACACTCTACAGAGGTTAGCAAACTGTACCCACATCACGGAACCCATGGCCTCTCACTCCCATCTTTGTGGACCAACGGCGTTCCGACAAAACCGATCTATTTCCCATGACACTCTCCCCGGCCACTCCGATCAACTCCCCTCTGGGCTAGGTCCTGGGTGGCCCCGATGTCAACCAATGACATCCAACGACCACCATCGTGGCAAAACATAAACGGGGACAAGAGATCTCAACACCAACTACGGGCACACAAGGCTTATGTCTGCCTACCTGATCAAGGTAGCGCGCGCCGATAACCTTCCCTCGTTGGAGGCACCAGCAAGAGACATGTCAATAGACCGCATTAGGGCCTTCCCATAAAGGCAAATGTGGTTGCACTGGAAAAGATCGGTTCGGTGCCACCTGACTAACCTAGTGACGTAATTTATCACCAAAGCATATCTGCGATAACTGATACTCTGATATCATCTATCAACCTGTAATCCAAGTCATAGCAATATCCAACAAATAATCCAAAGCATACTATCATCATAACCTAATACTTCGAGGGTAGCATATCAACTAAGATCATGACAAATCCAAGAATGACAATACTACTAATCCAAGAACAAGCTATTCAGCTAAGATCCACATGCAAGCATCATCTCCGAAATCATACTCCAAAAGATAGCATCAACTATCATCATGATAAAAACTAATACTAGCCACTAATAATCGAAAGGCAACATGATGTCCAAAGTAATACTCCAAAATATAATACCAGATACCAACATGAAAATAATCATAATATAAGCCACAAATAATCCAATGGCAACATGTCATCCAAAACAACTCCGAAAAATGCCATGAAGAAGTCATATGTAGCTAATGCAATCTTTTAAAAGAGTTCAAATAAATAAACCATGTCACTTCATTGCAGTCATGCAAGTGTAGGGTGTGGCTTGCCTGGGAGGGTTGGAATCACCGGAAAGAATTGCGAGAAGCTCGCGGAAAGAATCACCAAAAATGGTCCCTCTCGAAGGGAGCTAAATAATGGCAGGGGCAAAATGGTCATTTTTAGAATGTCAAAACATGGTGAGAATGATTCCATCGGAACGGGCTTGACGAAACAAAGAAGTGGGCTTTGGAATCACCTCATTTGGAGTTGTGAGCAAAAATATATAAAGGTTTTTCTGCTAGGGACCTATCTGTAATAAAATCATTACAAATAGGCCCTCACCTGAAAAACCGAACACGTCTTTTCAGGAAATATGTTTCGCAGAGAGGAAAACACATTCTGACCCGAAGAAGAGGAAAACACGCTTTCGGTGGATGAAAGCGTACAGGGGTGAAACCCGTGTCCACTTATCCACGTCAGCATGGCAGGGCCGGCCATCTGGGTCACTTACAGGCGGGTCCCACCACGTCTTCTCTCTCCTCCTGCGCCTCCTTCTTCTAACTCGCGATGGGGAAGCAGGGGAGGGTAGCGGCTGGAGGAAATATGCCCTAGAGGCAATAATAAAGTTATTATTTATTTCCTTATATCATGATAAATGTTTATTATTCATGCTAGAATTGTATTAACCGGAAACATAATACATGTGTGAATACATAGACAAACAAAATGTCACTAGTATGCCTCTACTTGACTAGCTCGTTAATCAAAGATGGTTGAGTTTCCAAGCCATATACATCAGTTGTCATTTGATTAACGGGATCACATCATTAGGAGAATGATGTGATTGACTTGACCCATTCCGTTAGCTTAGCACTTGATCGTTTAGTATGTTGCTATTGCTTTCTTCATGACTTATACATGTTCCTATGACTATGAGATTATGCAACTCCCGTTTACCAGAGGAACACTTTGTGTGCTACCAAACGTCACAACGTAACTGGGTGATTATAAAGGAGCTCTACAGGTGTCTCCGAAGGTACATGTTGAGTTGGCGTATTTAGAGATTAGGATTTGCCACTCCGATTGTCGAAGAGGTATCTCTGGGCCCTCTCGATAATGCACATCACTATAACCCTTGCAAGCAATGTGACTAATGAGTTAGTTGCGGGATGATGCATTACATAACGAGTAAAGAGACTTGCCAGTAACGAGATTGAAGTAGGTATTGAGATACCGATGATTGAATCTCGGGCAAGTAACATACCGATGACAAAGGGAACAACGTATGTTGTTATGCGGTTTGACTGATAAAGATCTCCGTAGAATATGTAGGAGCCAATATGGGTATCCAGGTTCCACTATTGGTTATTGACCGGAGACGTGTCTCGGTCATGTCTACATAGTTCTCGAACCCGTAGGGTCCGCACGCTTAAAGTTCGGTGACGATCGGTATTATGAGTTTTTGTGTTTTGATGTACCAAAGGTAGTTCGGAGTCCCGGATATGATAACGGACATGATGAGGAGTCTCGAAATGGTCGAGACGTAAAGATCGATATATTGGATGACTATGTTCGGACACCAGAATAGTTTTGGGTGGTTTCGGGCATATACCGAAGTATCGGGGGGTTACCGGAACCCCCTGGGGGGTTAATGGGCCTCATTGGCCCTAAGTGGAGAAGAGGAGGGGCGGCCAGGGCAGGCCACGCGCCCCCTCCCCCTCTAGTCCGAATAGGACAAGGAGGGGGGCGGCGCCCACCCTTTCCTTCCTCTCCTCTCTCCCTTCCTTCCCCTCTCCTACTTGGACTAGGAAAGGAGGGAGTCCTACTCCCGATGGGAGTAGGACTCCTCCCTGGCGCGCCTCCTCCTGGCCGTCCACCCCCTCCCCCTTGATCCTTTATATACGGGGGCAGGGGGACACCTCTAGACACAACAATTGATCTCTTAGCCGTGTGCGGTGCCCCCCTCCACCATATTCCACCTCGGTAATATCGTAGCGGTGCTTAGGCGAAGCCCTGCGTCGGTAGCATCATCAACACCATCATCACACCGTCGTGCTGACGGAACTCTCCCGCAAAGCTCTACTGGATCAGAGTTCATGGGACGTCATCGAGCTGAACGTGTGCTGAACTCGGAGGTGCCGTACGTTTGGTACTTGATCGGTCGGATCGTGAAGACGTACGACTACATCAACCGCGTTGTGCTAACGCTTCCGCTTTCGGTCTACGAGGGTACGTGGACAACACTCTCCCCTCTCGTTGCTATGCATCACCATGATCTTGCGTGTGCGTAGGAATTTTTTTGAAATTACTACGTTCCCCATCAGTGGCATCCGAGCCTGGTTTTACGCGTAGATGTTATATGCACAAGTAGAACACAAGTGAGTTGTGGGCGATAGAAGTCATACTGCTTACCAGCATGCCATACTTTGGTTCGGCGGTATTGTTGGATGAAGCGGCCCGGACTGACATTACGCGTACGCTTATGCGAGACTGGTTCTACCGACGTGCTTTGCACATAGGTGACTGGCAGGTGTCAGTTTATCCAACTTTAGTTGAACCGAGTGTGGCTACGCCCGGTCCTTGAGAACGTTAAAACAGCACTAACTTGACGAACTATCATTGTGGTTTTGATGCGTAGGTAAGAACGGTTCTTGCTCAGCCCTTAGCAACCACGTAAAACTTGCAACAACAAAGTAGAGGACGCCTAACTTGTTTTTGCAGGGCATGTTGTGATGTGATATGGTCAAGACATGATGATATATTTTATTGTATGAGACGATCATGTTTTGTAACCAAGTTATTGGCAACTGGCAGGAGCCATATGGTTGTCGCTTTATTGTATGCAATGCAATCGCCCTGTAATTGCTTTACTTTATCACTAAGCGGTAGCGATAGTCGTAGAAGCAATAGGTGGCGAAATGACAACGATGCTATGATGGATATCAAGGTGTCGCGCCGGTGACGATGGTGATCATGATGGTGCTTCGGAGATGGTGATCACAAGCACAAGATGATGATGGCCATATCATATCACTTATATTGATTGCATGTGATGTTTATCCTTTATGCATCTTATTTTGCTTTGATTGACGGTAGCATTATAAGATGATCTCTCACTAAATTTCAAGGTATAAGTGTTCTCCCTGTGTATGCTCCGTTGCAAAAGTTCTTCATGCTGAGACACCACGTGATGATCGGGTGTGATAGGCTCTACGTTCAAATACAACGGGTGCAAAACAGTTGCACACGCGGAATACTCAGGTTAAACTTGATGAGCCTAGCATATACAGATATGGCCTCGGAACACTGAGACCGAAAGGTCGAGCATGAATCATATAGTAGATATGATCAACATAGTGATGTTCACCATTGAAAACTACTCCATCTCACGTGATGATCGGACATGGTTTAGTTGATTTGGATCACGTGATCACTTAGATGATTAGAGGGATGTCTATATAAGTGGGAGTTCTTAAGTAATATGATTAATTGAACTTTAATTTATCATGAACTTAGTACCTGATAGTATTTTGCTTGTCTATGTTTGTTGTAGATAGATGGCTCGTGCTGTTGTTCTGTTGAATTTTAATGCGTTCCTTGAGAAAGCTAAGTTGAAAGATGATGGTAGCAATTACACGGACTGGGTCCGTAACTTGAGGATTATCCTCATTGCTGCACAGAAGAATTACGTCCTGGAAGCACCGCTAGGTGCCAGGCCTACTGCAGATGCAACTGAAGACATTAGGAACGTCTGGCAGAGCAAAGCTGATGACTACTTGATAGTTCAGTGTGTCATGCTTTACGGCTTAGAAGCGGGACTTCAACGATGTTTTGAACGTCATGGAGCATATGAGATGTTCCAGGAGTTGAAGTTAATATTTCAAGCAAATGCCCGGATTGAGAGATATGGAGTCTCCAATAAGTTCTATAGCTGCAAGATGGAGGAGAATAGTTCTGTCAGTGAACATATACTCAAAATGTCTGGGTATAATAATCACTTGATTCAACTGGGAGTTAATCTTCCTGATGATAGTGTCATTGATAGAATTCTTCAATCACTGCCACCAAGCTACAAGAGCTTCGTGATGAACTATAATATGCAAGGGATGAACAAGACTATTCCCGAGCTATTCGCAATGCTAAAGGATGCGGAGGTAGAAATCAAAAAGGAGCATCAAGTGTTGATGGTCAACAAGACCACCAGTTTCAAGAAAAAGGGTAAAGGGAAGAACAAGGGGAACTTCAAGAAGAATGGCAAACAAGTTGCTGCTCAAGAGAAGAAACCCATGTCTGGACCTAAGCCTGAGACTGAGTGCTGCTACTGCAAACAGACTGGTCACTGGAAGCGGAACTGCCCCAAGTATTTGGCGGATAAGAAGGATGGCAAGGTGAACAAAGGTATATGTGATATACATGTTATTGATGTGTACCTTACTAATGCTCGCAGTAGCACCTGGGTATTTGATACTGGTTCTGTTGCTAATATTTGCAACTCGAAATAGGGACTACAAATTAAGCGAAGATTGGCTAAGGACGAGGTGACGATGCGCGTAGGAAATGGTTCCAAAGTCGATGTGATTGCAGTCGGCACGCTACCTCTACATCTACCTTCGGGATTAATTTTAGACCTAAATAATTGTTATTTAGTGCCAGCGTTAAGCATGAACATTATATCTGGATCTTGTTTGATGTGAGACAGTTATTCATTTAAATCAGAGAATAATGGTTGTTCTATTTATATGAGTAATATCTTTTATGGTCATGCACCCTTGAAGAGTGGTCTATTTTTATTGAATTTCGATATTAGTGATACACATATTCATAATTTTGAAGCCAAAATATGCAGAGTTGATAATGATAGTGCAACTTATTTGTGGCACTGCTGTTTGGGTCATATTGGTGTAAAGCGCATGAAGAAACTCCATACTGATGGACTTATGGAATCACTTGATTATAAATCACTTGGTACTTGCGGACCGTGCCTCATGGGCAAGATGACTAAAACGCCGTTCTCCGGAACTATGGAGCGAGCAACAAATTTATTGGAAATCATACATACTAATGTATGTGGTCGAATGAACATTGAGGCTCGCGACGGGTATCGTTATTTTTTCACCTTCACAGATGATTTGAGCAGATATGGGTATATCTACTTAATGAAACATAAGTCTGAAACATTTGAAAAGTTCAAAGAATTTCAGAGTGAAGTGGAAAATCATCATAACAAGAAAATAAAGTTTCTACGATCTGATCATGGAGGAGAATATTTGAGTTACAAGTTTGGTCTACATTGGAAACAATACGGAATAGTTTCGCACTCACGCCACCTGGAACACCACAACGTAATGGTGTGTCCGAACATTGTAATCGTACTTTACTAGATATGGTGCGATCTATGATGTCTCTTACTGATTTACCGCTATCGTTTTGGGGTTATGCTTTAGAGACGGCTGCATTCACGTTAAATCGGGCACCATCAAAATCCGTTGAGACGACGCCTTATGAACTGTGGTTTGGCAAGAAACCAAAGTTGTCGTTTCTTAAAGTTTGGGGCTACGATGCTTATGTGAAAAAACTTCAACCTGATAAGCTCGAACCCAAATCGGAGAAATGTGTCTTCATAGGATACCCAAAGGAGACTATTTGGTACACCTTCTATCACAGATCTGAAGGCAAGATTTTTGTTGCTAAATTTGGATCCTTTCTAGAGAAGGAGTTTCTCTCGAAAGAAATGAGTGGGAGGAAAGTAGAACTTGATGAGGTAACTGTACCTGCTCCCTTATTGGAAAGTAGTTCATCACAGAAACCGGTTCCTGTGACGACTACACCAATTAGTGAGGAAGCTAATGATATTGATCATGAAACTTCAGATCAAGTTACTACCGAACCTCGTAGGTCAACCAGAGTAAGATCCACACCAGAGTGGTACGGTAATCCTATTCTGGAGGTCATGTTACTTGACCATGGTGAACCTACGAACTATGAGGAAGCGATGATGAGCCCAGATTCCACAAAATGGCTTGAGGCCATGAAATCTGAGATGGGATCCATGTATGAGAACAAAGTATGGGCTTTGGTTGACTTCCCGATGATCGGCAAGCCATCGAAAATAAATGGATCTTCAAGAAGAAGACTGACGCTGATGGTAATGTTACTGTCTACAAAGCTCGACTTGTTGCGAAAGGTTTTCGACAAGTTCAAGGGGTTCACTACGATGAGACTTTCTCACCCGTAGAGATGCTTAAGTCTGTCCGAATCATGTTAGCAATTGCCGCATTTTATGATTATGAAATATGGCAAATGGATGTCAAAACTGCATTCCTGAATGGATTTCTAGAAGAAGAGTTGTATATGATGCAACCTGAAGGTTTTGTCGATCCAAAAGGTGCTAACAAAGTGTGCAAGCTCCAACGATCCATTTATGGACTGGTGCAAGCATCTCGGAGTTGGAATAAACGTTTTGATAGTGTGATCAAAGCATATGATTTTATACAGACTTTTGGAGAAGCCTGTATTTACAAGAAAGTGAGTGGGAGCTCTGTAGCATTTCTGATATTATATGTAGACGACATATTGTTGATTGGAAATGATATAGAATTTCTGGATAGCATAAAAGGATACTTGAATAAAAGTTTTTCAATGAAAGACCTCGGCGAAGCTGCTTATATATTGGGCATCAAGATCTATAGAGATAGATCAAGACGCTTAATTGGACTTTCACAAAGCACATACCTTGATAAAGTTTTGAAAAAGTTCAAAATGGATCAAGCAAAGAAAGGGTCTTGCCTGTATTACAAGGTGTGAAGTTGAGTCAGACTCAATGCCCGACCACCGCAGAAGATAGAGAGAAAATGAAAGATGTTCCCTATGCTTCAGCCATAGGCTCTATCATGTATGCAATGCTGTGTACCAGACTTGATGTATGCTTAGCAATAAGCTTAGCAGGGAGGTACCAAAGTAATCCAGGAGTGGATCACTGGACAGCGGTCAAGAATATCCTGAAATGCCTGAAAAGGACTAAGGATATGTTTCTCGTTTATGGAGGTGACAAAGAGCTAGTCGTAAATGGTTAAGTCGATGCAAGCTTTGACACTGATCCGGATGATTCTAAATCGCAAACCGGACACGTGTTTATATTGGACGATGGAGCTGTCAGTTGGTGCAGTTCTAAACAAAGCGTCGTGGCGGGATCACTATGTGAAGCGGAGTACATAGCTGCTTCGGAAGCAGCAAATGAAGGAGTCTGGATGAAGGAGTTCATATCTGATCTAGGTGTCGTACCTAGTGCATCGGGTCCAATGAAAATCTTTTGTGACAATACTGGTGCAATTGCCTTGGCAAAGGAATCCAGATTTCACAAAGAACCAAGCACATCCAGAGACGCTTCAATTCCATCCGGGACTAAGTCCAGGAGGGAGACATAGAGATTTGCAAGATACATACGGATCTGAATGTTGCAGACCCATTGACTAAGCCTCTTCCACGAGCAAAACATGATCAGCACCAAGGCTCCATGGGTGTTAGAATCATTACTGTGTAATCTAGATTATTGACTCTAGTGCAAGTGGGAGACTGAAGGAAATATGCCCTAGAGGCAATAATAAAGTTATTATTTATTTCCTTATATCATGATAAATGTTTATTATTCATGCTAGAATTTTATTAACCGGAAACATAATACATGTGTGAATACATAGAGAAAGATAGTGTCACTAGTATGCCTCTACTTGACTAGCTCGTTAATCAAAGATGGTTGAGTTTCCAAGCCATAGACATGAGTTGTCATTTGATTAATGAGATCACATCATTAGGAGAATGATGTGATTGACTTGACCCATTCTGTTAGCTTAGCACTTGATCGTTTAGTATGTTGCTATTGCTTTCTTCATGACTTATACATGTTCCTATGACTATGAGATTATGCAACTCCCGTTTACCGGAGGAACACTTTGTGTGCTACCAAACGTCACAACGTAACTGGGTGATTATAAAGGAGCTCTACAGGTGTCTCCGAAGGTACATGTTGAGTGGGCGTATTTCGAGATTAGGATTTATCACTCCGATTATCGAAGAGGTATCTTCGGGCCCTCTCGGTAATGCACATCACTATAAGCCTTGCAAGCAATGTGACTAATGAGTTAGTTGCGGGATGATGCATTACATAACGAGTAAAGAGACTTTCCGGTAACGAGATTGAACTAGGTAATGAGATACCGACGATCGAATCTCGGGCAAGTAACATACCGATGACAAAGGGAACAATGTATGTTGTTATGCGGTTTGACCGATAAAGATCTTCATAGAATATGTAGGAGCCAATATGGGCATCCAGGTTCCGCTATTGGTTATTGACTGGAGACGTGTCTCGGTCATGTCTACATAGTTCTCGAACCCGAAGGGTCCGCATGCTTAAAGTTCGGTGACGATCGGTATTATGAGTTTTTGTGTTTTGATGTACTGAAGGTAGTTCAGAGTCCCGGATATGATCACAGACACGACGAGGAGTCTTGAAATGGTCGAGACGTAAAGATCGATATATTGGATGACTATGTTCGGACACCAGAATAGTTTCGGGTGGTTTCGGGCATATACCGGAGTACCGGGGGGTTACTGGAACCCCCCGGGGGATTAATGGCCCTCATGGGCCCTAAGTGGAGAAGAGGAGGGGCGGCCAGGGCAGGCCACGCTCCCCCTCCCCCTCTAGTCCGAATAGGACAAGGAGGAGGGGGGCGGCGCCCCCCCCTTTCCTTCCTCTCCTCTCTCCCTTCCTTCCCCTCTCCTACTTGGACTAGGAAAGGAGGGAGTCCTACTCCCGATGGGAGTAGGACTCCTCCCTGGCGCGCCTCCTCCTGGCCGGCCGCCCCCTCCCCCTTGATCATTTATATACGGGGGCAGGGGGCACCTCTAGACACAACAATTGATCTCTTGATCTCTTAGCCGTGTGTGGTGCCCCCTCCACCATATTCCACCTCGGTAATATCGTAGCGGTGCTTAGGCAAAGCCCTGCGATGGTAGCATCATCAACACCGTCATCACGCCATCGTGCTGATGGAACTCTCCCGCAAAGCTTTGCTGGATCAGAGTTCGTGGGACGTCATCGAGCTGAACGTGTGCTGAACTCGGAGGTGTCGTACGTTCGGTACTTGATCGGTCAAATCGTGAAGACGTACGACTACATCAACCTGTTGTGCTATCACTTCCGCTTTCGGTCTACGAGGGTATGTGGACAACACTCTCCCCTCTCGTTGCTATGCATCACCATAATCTTGCGTGTGCGTAGGATTTTTTTTAAAATTACTACGTTCCCCATCAGCGGCAGCTCGGCCGTGGCCAACGTCGGCGCTCCTCCAGCCGGCTACGCCCACCGACGAGTCCGGTGGCCTCGTGGGCCTACACCATGCCCGAAGGAGGTCATAGAGGAGCGCAGGAGGTCTCGGAGAGGAGGCGGCCACCAGTACAGAGAGGAGACCACGGCGGCGCTGAATCTTAGGGATGGCGGCTACAAAGGCTCCAGTGATGAGGCGAGGAGCTAGGAGGGTCCACCGGAGTTTGAGAGGCGCTCAGGTGGTGGCTGGAGGTAGGAAGGGGCTTGGCTTCGAGCGAATTTAGGTGGGGGACCGAGGCGGCCATGGCGGTGACGGAGGAGGAAGAGGAGCGCTCGAGCTTGTAAGAGTGGCTGGAGGGCTAGAGGAGGGAGTTGAGGCGAGAGGTGAAGAGATATGGGGTCAGGAAGACCTTAAATAGGCGCGGGGCGAGATGCCGAGTTGGTTGCCGCTGCTCGAGCTCGGCCAAAGCCCTGGCGAGGCTCAGTGAGCACGAGAACACGACAAGGCATCGTTGCAGGGGGTCACGGAGCAGGAGGAGCCAAGGGGGAGCAGAGGAAATGGATGGGAGGAGCTCGGAGCCAAATCGAGCATAGTGCTCCTGTGGCCGCTCGTCGGCTAGCTCCGACGAGGTAGTTCCTAGAGGTGGCAGAGGGTCGAGGGTGACGGGAGAGGAAGGGGGAGTCAGATCTGAAAGAACATGCGGTGCCACCATTTTTGGTTTTGGCAATTGATGACAATCTCTATGGACTAATGGTTGCCTTGAGTTATATTTGAAGGGTTTGTCCATAGGTTTTTCTTGGAGTCCATTTGTTGGTTTCAAGGAGAGTTTGTGATGACCGCGGTGCTATTAAGGAATTATCCAAAGATCGGTCATGTGAGTGTTGAGCTTATTGCAAGCATGTCTTGAAGAAGAAGATTGTGTGATCATTCATGTTTACCTTCAAGACATCATCCAAATGAAGAGAGTTGGAAAGATTCAAGGTTGATCTAGACTAAGTACAGAGAGTGATTCAAGTTGATCAACACACAAAGCGCACAAGTTGTACCGAGAAGGACCAAGTGTTCCCATGGTATGGTAAGCATTGTCCATTAAGCTTTGTGTACTAACTCATGGTCTACGTGAGAGTTCTTTGTGGGGTTAGGTATGTTTCCATGGTCTTGCGTCAAGAGGAAGATCCCATACAACCCATGGAGGATGACATCAAGTGGTGATCGTCATCAAGTTTGCAGTGTGCAAGTTCAAGTGGAGCAACACGAAGAGTGGCTCACCCATAATGGAGTATGGGGGAGCAATCAAGTTTGAATCTTGCCATCCATTGTGGTGTCTATGGACTTGTGAAGATGTGCCGAAGAGTCGCTCACCCATAGTGGACTGTGGGGGAGCAATCATCTAGTCTTCATCGAGCCAACACAATCAAGAAAGGTGGTCCAACTTGAGGGAGTCAAGATCGTCATCATCTAGCTCAAGTGGACCATGTGCAAGCAAAGGTTTGCCCTTGATAGGTTTTCTATTTTATCGGTCTCGTGGTGGTACTTGGGAGACCGGGTTATAGGATCATTTGCTGTACTATCAAGGGGGGCTCTCAAGTTGGTAGCTTGATCGTATCGTTAGTAGAGAGCTCAAATCATTGCATCCTTGCATCATGTTTCTTGGTTCTTGTTTGGTTCTCTTTGTGAGTCTTAGAGCTTATGGTCATCTTGATGACAAGCTTGAGTTCATCGAAAACGGAGTTCGCATGTGTCTTCTATGATGTTTTCGGTGTTGGAGGTTTTACCGGTCTTATCCAAGGAAGGGTTCTCACCATTTTCTTATGGGCCTTTTCTCATTTGTTTCTTATTGATATTTCTATCAAGATTGTGTTAGCCCTTGTCGCTAGCTTTCCAACAAACTTGGTTTTTCATCGAATTCGGAGCTCGTATGCGAAAGTTGTGGCTGTTTTGATATTGCCTGTTTTACATAGAGAGATTGTACCGCCCCGTAGAGAGGTTGTACCGGTTGACCGGTACAACCGGTGTTTGGAGCGGTTGTACCGCTTCAGAATTGGTCCGAAGGTTGTACCGGCCATGTACCGCTCTACCACCGGACTAGTTTCTGTTTTGGAGCAGTTCTTGGGCGGTTGTTGACCGGTTTTATCAGTTTAACCGGTACTACCGGTTCCCCAGGCTGTTGTACCGCTTAGAGCTTTTCCCAGGTTGGTTTTTCCTCTGCTTTGGACGGTTGTACCGGTTCGTGCACCGGTTGTACCGGTCCTACAGTTTTCTGCACATAACGGGCAGATTCGTGGGGACCTATTTAAGGGGGTCTTCTTCCCCAATGGTTCCCCATCTCTTGAGCTCGTTTTTGCCCCCATTGTTGACCTTTTTTGAGCTTGCTAACTCTCAATCCCTCCAGGGATTCTTGCTAGTTTTTGAGGGAAAAGAGAGAGGAGATCTAGATCCACACTTCCACCAATCACTTTCTCCTCTATGTGAGGGGAACCCCTTGGATCTAGATCTTGGAGTTCTTTGTGTTCTCCTTCTTGTTCGTCCTCTCACTTTCCTCCCTAGCATTAGTTGCTTTGGTGGGATTTGAGAGAGAAGGACTTGAGCACTCTGTGTGCCCTTGCCATTGCATTTGTGCATCGGTTTGAGTTCTCCGCGGTGATACGTGGAAGCTACAAGTTGAGAAGCTTATTACTCTTGGGTGCTTGGTACCCTTGAGCTTGTTCCTCTTGGGTGCTTGGGCGCCCTAGACGGTTGGTGGTGCTTGGAGCTCAATCATTATGGTGTAGAGCTCCGGGCAAACGGCGGGGTCTTCAATTAGGTTGTGGAGATCGCCCCGAGCAATTTGACGGGTACCGGTGACCGCCCCCAAGGGTTGCCAAAGTGTACGCGTTCGGTGACCGCCCCCAAGGGTCGCCATTTGTATGGGTTCGGTGACCGCCCACAAGGGTCCCTTAGTGGAATCACGGCATCTTGCATTGTGCAAGGGCGTGAGGAGATTACGGTGGCCCTAGTGGCTTCTTGGGGAGCATTGTGCCTCCACACCGCTCCAAACGGAGATTAGCATCCGCAAGGGTGTGAACTTCGGGATACATCGTCGTCTCCGCGTGCCTCGGTTATCTCTTACCCCAGCCCTTTACTTATGCACTTTACTTTGTGATAGCCATATTGTTCTTTTTCATATATCTTGCTATCGCATAGTTACTTATCTTGCTTAGCATAAGTTGTTGGTGCACATAGGTGAGCCTAGTTGTTTTAGGTTTTGTGCTTGACAAATTAACCGCTAGGTTTATTCCGCATTTGTTCAAGCCTAAACCGTAATTATTTTAAAGCGCCTATTCACCCCCCTCTAGGCGACATCCATGATCTTTCAAGGTCGGAAACCCCAGACGCAAGAAATGCGTCAAGGCAGAGCTGGCCGACGCTCAGAACGCGTTGGATGCCGCTAGAGCGCGTGAACTGTATGCCAGGTCGGTAGTCACCACAAACACTAGCATAGAGGGGACAAGATAGGATTCATGGACATGTCTAGTGATTAGTCCCTGCATCACTGAGGCTGAGGGAGCTGATGGATCGACAAAAGAAGCTCTGAAGTGAAGTGAGGCTTCACTGAAAGTTTTCTGCATCAATCTGAATCATGATGCAGTGATCAACAGGGAAGGGATAGGAGCCAAATGAGATGTCTGGGGTGTTAAGATAAGGAAGGACTGTAATCCTGAAGGTTTTGAGGATAAATGGACCAAGAATGAATATAGTTGCTTTGTAAGTGCATATTTGGTCTAGAAAAGGGATTTGGATGATGCACTCACATAGAGAAGCAACTTGGGCTCAAATTTGGCAAGGCATGGTTATTTGGCCATATGAAGATGCTGAAAAAGTTTCATATATACCAAATGGACAAGCCAAAATGGTACTTGCTTCACAAACATCCCCACTAACTAAAAACTTGCAATAATTTTGGAGGGAAAATGGCTTCAGGGAATGATCCCAAATTTGGTGGAGAGATGTGAGGAGCAAGATCTGGTAATTTTTCAGAATTTATGAAGCAATATAAAATACACTTTCTTCACAACCTGAAAATATTGCCAGAAGCAAAGATTTGAATTTGTGCTCACATAGATGATTGGATGATGCTGAAAATTGGAGGAGGGCAATGCTATGAGCACATGAAGAGGCATGCAAAATTTTAAATCATTTGGATACTCCTAGCTCGTACTCCCTTCACAAAGGCTTCTGTTTGACAGAAGCTTTGAAAAAATACTGAGGAATATTGGCTAGGCAAATGAAGTTGAATTTTGGCATGAGGCAATGATTTGGACATCAGAGAATGCCCAAAAAGTTTGGGAGCAAACCAGATAGTCCTTCACAAAATGCCATTCAGGACAGAATAGAAGAATGAATATTGGAGGAATATTTTTGAACCGACCAAGGAAATGTTTGGGCATATTTGAGCAAGATATAACTCAAAGAAGTTATGAGAATTAATTGGGACTTTTGGAGGGACGAAAATATAGGTTGCTTCACGACCTAGGGCAAATGAGGTTATTCCTTTAATATAGAAGGATTTTCCCCCAAGAAAAGAATATTGGGATTTGGGTTAGGATGGAAATGGCATGGTCTTGGGTATAGTCTGAGGATGATGAGCCACTAGGGAGAGGGAATGAGGATGATCTCCCAGGTTTCAAGTCCACAGAACCACTCAAAAAAGAAAAACAGAGCAAAAACCAAATAAACCAAAAATAAAAGAAACGACCAAAAATTAGGCTGTTACATCCATGGTATATGATTCATCATAAAGATCAAATAAAACAGTATGGGTATTGCGTTTAGATGAAAATTCAAACCTGCGCACATAGGAATCAGTGAGGTAATAGTATTGTCGGCACTTATCTTATAGGAAGTCCTCAAGATCAGCATTACATACATACGCATCAAATTCATTCTTGAAGCGTGCATGGACCATAAATTCAACTGACGGCCATTCACAAGGCCACACTTGAGCTTCCCCTGGTGGTTCAAGGTCCGGCTCACGTATCGCGAGCCTCAGTGCTTGCTTCCTCGAAGAACCACCTTAGTACATTTTCCTAAACATTTTTCTTCCTCAGAAAAATTCCTGAAATTTTTAATGACTCAAAATAAAAATGAACCAAACTCAATAAAATTGATAGCAACTACTCTCACAAGTGCCTAGAGGCTATTTCATGCATCAAAACTACTTTGGACCATATAAATTTGACATGCAAGCTCAAGAGTAGGGTCGCCACAGTAGCAAAAATTTACAATAAATAAAGCACTTGAACAAAAACTAATTGGACCATTGAAGGAGTCACATACCGAAGATCAATCCCCTAAAGCAGTTTGTGAATGGAATTTTGAGCAAGGAGATAAAAATGTCAGCAAAATGAGCAAGAACACGAGTTTGAGCTACGGGATGATTTTTTCTGAAGGAAGACAAAGTGGATGGGTGCTGAAATAAGTGGAGGGGACCCACGTGGGGCCCACAAGACAGGGGGCGCCCCCATGGGGATAGGGCGCACCCTCCGTCCTTGTGGCTAACTGGTGCATCCCCTGGTGTGTTCTCTGTGATAGAAATTCTCAAATACTAGTCATTAACCTGTGCACCTGCAGGGGCTAGTTAAGTTTTGTTATATCTTGCTAGGTTGCAAGTAAAATCCGTACTATTGTAAAATTTTCCATTATTTATTTGTATATACTGATGCATAAAGTATATTTCTTACTTTTATAGGAGGATTCCTCTGGTTGGTATGTCACCTTGTCTACTGAGATCTAAGCATCTTTGTAGTAGTCTAATGGTTCGTCTTACGGTAAAAGCCATTAGTCGCGTGGCGGAATACACTTTTAATGCCAGTGTATACAGTGTCTTGTTATTAAATACTACTCCTATCTTTTAAATTTTATATAATTTCTGTTTAGGTAGTACAGAGGTGTCTTTGGTGGCTCCGGTGATATTAAATCTTTGCAACTTCTGTACTCAGTAGACGTAAAAATAACTCATGTATTCAACATAAGATTTGCGAGTGTACATGTGCATCGCTGATTTATTTAAGTTTAAAAAAACGTAATTGCATATATTTTAAATCAGCCTGCAATTTTACGGCCAGCAACTCTCATATTAAGTATCCCAAAAGAGCTGCTCACGACGATACGTGTATACATTGTGTCTACGTTTTACTTGGGCTTTAAAAAACTCCCAATGGCAGTTCGTCTATGTTTTACTTGGGTTATAGAAACTCCCAAGCAGTTCGTGTTTGAAATTAAATTACTATAAAATTTACATCTATTCCCTCCGTTCCAAAATGTAAGTCTTTTTAGATATTCCAATGAGAGACTATATACGGAGCAAAATGAGTGAATCTACACTCTAAAATATATCTATATACATCCATATATAGTTTATAGTAAAATCTCTAAAAAGAAACGGAGGGAGTAACATAATATCCATTCACTTGTCATCTATTAAAAATATATATATACACGCACCGACTCCTGGTCTCTATTAAAAAATCCTGTGCCCAACATGTACGCATCGACACCTGGTCTCTATTAAAAATATATGAAAAACACGTTCTTCATTAGCACCCGTTCGGCCGTTCCTTTCATCTCTGAGCTGTGCCCCCCAATGTCACATTTGGATCTAGATGCTTCTGTGCAGGGAGTTGAGATTGACGGATCAGCAGCCGCAGTGGGACCATGGATTAGCATCTTGCGGATGCAGAATCTGTACCGCCGGAGGCCTGGTCATGGAGGCGCCTCCCAGGAACTCTACCTCCAGCGGCGGTGGCCACTGGGATTCATCAGCTCGCCCAGATTTCCACCTTCGTCGCCTTACCGCCACCACTGCCGACGCCCCTGCTCCAGCCGTGGGACGCAGACGGGGGATCATGCTCCTGCTGCGGATGCGGATACAGCTCTCGTCGACCTCGCACAGGGAGGCAAGCCTGCCGTGCACGCTGCCCAGCTCGATGCTGAAGCTTCGGGTTCGGCTCCCCCTTCGACCTTGCCACGGACAACGTCCATGCTGTGCGCGCCACTCCTGTGGACGCCCTTGATGATTATGGCGCCGATGCGGACGAAGATTGTCAGCACACCGGATATCGCTTCAGATGGTCAGGCGGCAGCGACGACAGGTGAAGACTCTGTTCCTCATCCGACAAGCAGCGACGAGGCGGAAGGATTCAAAAGTCCTCGTGGGCCTGCGGCGCGGCCCACTCGGGTGAAGACGAAGCCCAGGTGGCACGCCAGCCCGGATTGGCTGTAGTTTAAATACTCCTTGTAACGTTCGAGTGAGGTGGCTTTGGACGGACGGCGGCTTCGGCCGATTGTAACGGCTGTAGTAGTGAGGGAGGTTGGGAGGATAAACACGCTACCAAATTTCCCAATTCGCCACGAACCCTAGCTTCCACGCGTAGATCGATTACGACCCTTACACTTGGTATCAGAGCCGGCGGTCCTGGCGCTTCCCCAACACCATCACGAGACGCGGTGGCGAGATCGGCGGCGAGCGGCGGCGATGGAAAAGCTGTCGGAGGATGGGCGCGGGGTCTACGAGCTCCTTCGGGCGGATCTCGTGGTCGACCTCGACAAGCGGTTCCGAGACCAAGGTGCGGATCTCCTCAAGGCCATGGAGAAGCTGATTTCGACAAATACTTCAACCCTCGACGGCTTGCTCTCTGCGCGCGTGGACGGGGTCCGCGACGAGTTGTTGATGGAGATGGAGCAGCTTCGGGGCGACCCGTTGAAGGGGAATACTCATCCGCAGGAAGATCCGTCTCCGTCACGTGTGGCTGGGAATGGTCGCGACGGTGGCCCGACTGATTCCCTCGGCTTCGACAACGATTACCGGGGGAAGGCGCATAATACTTATGTCCCTCCTCCGGTCAGAGGTGCGCGCGAGTCCAATTTTTCGTTCCGTCCTTCTCTGGGCCGCGAGTCGAGTTCCCTTGATGCTGCTGATTCGTTTGCATTTGGTGCTCGCTTGGAATTGCCGCGATTTGATAGTGCCAACCCGCGTCTGTGGCAAACGCGGTGTGAAGATCAGTTCAGGCTGTGGTGTACTCCGGCTCATCGATGGATTTCTCTGGCAACGGCTCAATTTGAAGGTGTTGCTGCTCGTTGGTTGGAGTCGGTGCAACGTCGACAGCCGCATGCAAGTTGGTCTGAATTCTGTCAGAGTCTGCAGAACCGATTTGGGCGTAATCAACATCACACATTGGTTCGTCAGTTGTTTCGAATAGCTCAGACCTCATCGGTAGCAGATTATGTGGAGCGTTTTGCTGATTTGTATGATCAATTGTCTACATATGAAGAGGTGCCCAATTCCCTGCATTATACAACTAGATTCCTAGATGGACTTAAACCTGGTGTCCGTGTTGTTGTAGCTCTGCAGAAACCACGCGATTTGGATGCTGCGTATGATTTAGCTTTGTTGCATGAGGAGTTAGGTGAGGGACTTACTCCACTTAACCATGTTCCTGCTGCTAGATCAGGGCCTATGCCATTGCCACTGCCACCGTATAAGCATCGCAATTCTGATGATAAAAGAAGTGTTGAAGTTCAGAAAACAAGTCAGTCTGAAGATAAATGGTCTGCTTTAAGGAATTATCGCAAGTCCAAGGGTCTGTGCTTTGTTTGTGGGGAGAAATGGTCTAAGGATCATATGTGCAAGTCGTCAGTCCAGTTGCATATAGTGCAGGAGCTTATTGATCACATTCAATCAGAAGACACATCCACTATTGACAGTAGTCCTCAGGACCAGATGTCTGTCTATAGTATGCATCTGTCTGCTGCTGCTGTAGGGAAACAGTCTAGTGCACCCACCTTGCAGTTGTTGATTGAGTTGCAAGGCATGGAACTTATCTTCCTTGTTGATTCAGGCAGTACACATTCTTTTATTGATAGCAGTTTGCAGAACAGGTTGACAAATATTCAAACACATGATCCTGTGACAGTATCTGTAGCTGGTGGAGGTACATTGCAATGCAGTTCTGTGTTGAAGTCTTGCTCCTGGAGCTGTGATCAAGTAGAATTTGCTACCAGTTTTAGACTGCTTCCTCTAGCCAGTTATGATGGAATTATAGGGCTGGATTGGCTTGCTCAGCACAGTCCTATGCAGGTTGATTGGGTTCAGAAGTGGATGTCCTTTTACTATCAAGGAGATACAGTTACATTGCAAGGGCTGTTGCCTGAAGATGTGGCAGTTACAGTGTTTTCTGTTTCCCTAATCAAACCTGTGGAGCAGAAACTGGTACAGCCAGAGTTAAAAGTGTTGCTGGATAAGCATGCTGTAGTGTTTGAAAATCCAACTACATTACCTCCTAGAAGACTTAAGGATCACACCATTCCCTTGATTCCTGGGGCCAGACCAGTTTCTGTTAGACCCTACAGGATTGCTCCACATCTGAAGGATGAGTTGGAAAAACAGATTAAAGAGCTGCTGGACTCAGGAATGATTAGGCATAGTAATAGTGCTTTCTCTTCTCCTGTGTTATTAGTTAAGAAGAAGGAAGAAGGGACTTGGAGAATGGTAGTTGATTATAGACAACTCAATGCTATCACAGAAAAAGGGAAATATCGAGTGCCTGTCATAGATGAACTTCTGGATGAACTTGCAGGAGCTTGTTGGTTTTCTAAGCTGGATTTGAAAGCTGGTTATTATCAGATCAGGTTAGCACCAGGAGAGGAATACAAAACTGCATTCCAAACTCATAATGGTCATTATGAATTTAATGTGATGGGCATGGGACTGACAGGAGCACCTGGCACATTTCAAGGGCAAATGAATTTTGATCTTTCTCCTGTTTTGAGGAAGTTTGCTTTGGTTTTTTTGATGATATTTTGATATTCAGTAAGACCTTGGAAGAGCACTGGGGACATTTGGATGAGGTGCTATCTATTTTGCATAAGGAATAGTGGAAGGTTAAAATGTCTAAATGTGATTTTGCTCAGCCCAAGGTAGCATATTTGGGGCATGTTATTTCTGCAGAAGGGGTTTCTACTGACCCTGATAAGATAGTGGCTGTTAAGCAATGGCCTACTCCACATAATGTGAAGGAAGTGAGGGGTTTCCTTGGGTTGAGTGGTTACTATAGAAAATTTATTAAACATTATGGATTTATTGCAAGGCCTTTGACTTATGGACCAGCATTGCAGAGGAGGCTTTTGTTACACTTAAGAATGCCCTAGTGTCTGCTCCTGTACTGGCCTTACCAGATTTTAGTAAGCCATTCATGATTGAGACTGATGCTTGTGACTATGGTATTGGTGCAGTGTTGATGCAACAAGGACACCCGCTAGCATTTGTCAGTAAAACTTTGGGACCCAAAAATAGAGCTCTGTCAGTGTATGAAAAAGAGTACTTGGCTATCTTATTGGCAGTGGATAAATGGAGGCCTTATTTGCAAGTTCAGCAGTTCACTATTAAAACTGATCAGAGAAGTTTGGCTCATTTGCAAGACCAGAGATTGCATACAGTTTGGCAGTAGAAGTGTCTTACTAAACTCCTTGGCTTGCATTATCAAATTCAGTACAAACAAGGTGTAGCAAATAGTGCAGCTGATGCTTTATCTAGAAGACCTCCTGATGATTCTCAGTTGTTTGCCATTTCCAGCAACCAACCCACTTGGTTAGTTGAGATTGTTGAAAGTTATAAACAGGATAAGAGAGCCATGGCAATTATGCAACAGTTGGCTGTGCAACCAGCTTCTAAACCACCTTACAGTTTGGTTAATGGTCTTCTGAGATATAAGCAGAGTATTTGGGTTGGCTCTGTTCCTGAATTACATCACAAAATTTTCTCTGCTTTTCATGATAGTCCCTTGGGAGGTCATTCAGGGTTCCCAGTGACATACAAGAGGATTCATGCTCTGTTTACTTGGAATGGAATGAAGAAGTTTATTTTGCAACAGGTGCAATCTTGTTTAATATGTCAGAAAGCTAAACCTGAAAGAGTACCTTATCCTGGGTTGTTATCTCCTTTGCCAATTCCACATCAAGCATGGGATACTGTATCTATGGACTTCATTAATGGTCTTCCCCAATCATCTCAGTACAACTGTATTTTAGTGGTGATTGACAAGTTTTCTAAATATGGTCATTTCATTCCACTCAAACACCCTTTCAATGCTCAGAAGGTGGCTGAAGTGTTCTTGGATAATGTGTATAAATTACATGGTATGCCTAGTGTGATCATATCTGATAGAGATCCACTGTTTACTAGTCATTTTTGGAAACTGTTGGTTGCAAGAACAGGAACTCAATTGAATATGAGTACAGCAAATCATCCTGAAACAGATGGGCAGACTGAGAGAGTGAATCAGCAAGTGGAGTGTTATTTAAGATGCTTCATTAGTGCTCAACCTCACAAATGGAGTAAGTGGTTGCCCTTGTGTGAATTCTGGTACAACTCCAATTGGCATTCTGCATTAGGGAAGTCTCCTTTTGAAATCTTGTATGGATATACTCCCAGATATTTTGGTATCTCTGCAACTGACATAGTTGCTCCATTGGAAATGCAAGACTGGTTGCAATCTCGTCAAGCAGTTACAGAAACAGCTAGACAACACTTGTTGCGAGCACAACAGCGCATGAAACATCAGGCTGACAAGAAGAGAACTGAACGAGTTTTTGCAGTTGGGGATAGTGTTTTTCTCAAGTTGCAACCTTATGCTCAGTTATCATTGTATTCCAGAGCAAATCAGAAACTGGCCTTCAAGTATTATGGACCCTTTCCAGTTCTGGAGCGCATTGGGGATCGAGCTTATCGGTTGGGCCTTCCTGATGACAGTAGGCTACATCCTGTTTTTCATGTTTCCCAGCTCAAGAAGTTTTTGCCTCGTGAGACCATTCCCAGTCCGACATTGCCTACAGTCAGGGCAGCTATACAAGTTCCTCTCAGTAACTGCAGAAGCGAGTGCGCTCTCAAGGTAACAAGACTATTGCCCAGGGTTTGGTTCATTGGTCTGAGTCTTCTCCTGCAGATGCTACTTGGGAGGATTTGGAGCATTTGAAGCAGCAGTTTCCCCGTGCTCCGGCTTGGGGTCAAGCCGACTCTCAAGGAGGGAGGAATGTCAGCACACCGGATATCGCTTCAGATGGTCAGGCGGCAGCGACAACAGGTGAAGACTCTGTTCCTCATCCGACAAGCAGCGACGAGGCGGAAGGATTCAAAAGTCCTCGTGGGCCTGCGGCGCGGCCCACTCGGGTGAAGACGAAGCCCAGGTGGCATGCCAGCCCGGATTGGCTGTAGTTTAAATACTCCTTGTAACGTTCGAGTGAGGTGGCTTTGGACGGACGGCGGCTTCGGCCGATTGTAACAGCTGTAGCAGTGAGGGAGGTTGGGAGGATAAACACGCTACCAAATTTCCCAATTCGCCACGAACCCTAGCTTCCACGCGTAGATCGATTACGACCCTTACAAAGATTGCACGCCCGACTATGCTCAGGTTCTTCCCGACTGCCTCGCAACTTGGATGTCATCACCGAGTTAACTTTCACTCATGAAATCAATACCCATGCAAGGTCAGTACTACTTTTGCTTTCTCTGATAATCAACCTTTTAGTGTTTCTTCTGAAATGTGCAAATTCCAAGTAGTATCTTACAGTACAATTGTAAAAATGTTTTGGGACTTTCTACGACCTGTGCATAGCCCCGCCATCAGCCAAGCCCACATTCCCTTTTTGCTTTGTTCCTCTCCTCCACAACCACCATGTTACAGGCCTATGTCTAACCTACTTAGGCAAAAATGTAAAATACGTACCTATAGGGCGTGTTTGGTTTCCTGCACCACCTATAGGGCGTGTTTGGTTTCCTGGGTGCATCCAGCCTGCATCGTATGAGGGAGCTTGGCTGGGACTGGCCTGGTTCATCTGATGCAAGATGGAGTCGAGATGTGTGTTTGGTGTACTTGCATGATATGGGCCAGACTCACCTCAGATGTTGTTTGGTAGGCTGCATGAGGCCAAATATATGATAAATGTGGAATTTGATTCTAGGTACTTGTACATGTATGCAAAATAATTAGAAGACTGTTTTGGTGACATGCACTCCAACTCAGATATCTTTGATGATTGAAGTAAACTAATATTATCAAATACATATAAGAAATCATAATGTCTGCAATTTCATATGAAATCCTTGGAATCAAAGAGGCAGCTAAACAGGGAAAGAAAACAAATGAAAATTGATGTACTTCTGTGTATTCCATTGTCAACATTCACAAGGTCCTATATTTTGCATACATACACAGAACAGCTCTGAAGGCACTTTTTACTGTCTATAATATCTACTCTAGCTAGCTGATCTCTTAATCCCAACAGCACAAATACAAAACAAACTAGCTTGTCTATCTTCTTCTTCTTCCTCTAGCTAGCTGATCTCTAGTTCTTCTTTATCCTGGTCAAATCAAAAGAAACATATACAGAAATTATTCACGAAGTTAACAAAAAAATATGCAGAATCATCTCTAATCCATAGGATCTCACAACCAGATCGGGCCTCTACAAGGCCAGCGGCCGAATCAAACAGGAGATCAAGCTGCTCAATGGCAAGGGCACATCCCGTGCTTGCTCACATGCGTGGATCTAGTTGGCAGCAGCTCTCACAGGCAAATCAGGCGGCCGGCCGCGAGTGCCAGGCCGGTGCACGCGCGCCCGTGGTCTACATGCCGCCGAAGTCCCGTGGTTGCTCTCACGACCGGCCGGGCGGCCGCGAGCGACGGCGAGCAGGTCGCCAGAAGCTGGGGATGGTAGGGAGGGACTAGAATTTGGGACAGGAGGAAGGGGGGAGAGAGAATGAGAGCTTTACCTTGGCACCGGTGAGGAGATGCGACGGCGAACGGTAGATGCAGCGAGGACGACGAGATCCAAATGCGTCGCATCAGAGAAGAGAGCGGCGGGGAGCGGGGGAAAATGCGAGCCGACAGGACCGGAAGACGAGACCTGCACGCGCGGGTGCAGGCGCGGGCCTGGCTCGCGGAAACGGCCGATCCCTGCGTTTCCGCTCAGCCTGGCTGGGAGCCCAGTTTTGCATCCGTCGGGGCTGGCCCAGTGAGACGTGCAGCCTACCAAACATGATGAAAATTGCATGATGGATGCGATGCAGGTGCAAGACAAGAAACCAAACACGTCCATAGTTCACATCATGTAAGCTGCATCTCCTGACGCTGCGCAACGCTCCAACAGTGTCGTGGTGTTCCTCATGCTCTTCTATACTTCTGTATTTATTAAGAAAATGCAACAGCATAAGGGAGCAGTGAGATGAAGGTTCATTTGTTTGTTGCAGAAAAGGACAGATCAATGTACTACATGATTTTTACACCAGCTATATACAATTATATGCACTTAATTAGTCATCCAATCAAGCAACGCTAAACTGAAAATAAGCAATAAACTTCAGTCTTTATTTGTCACTATTAGAATTAATATTTAGCAACAGCAGCAAACAAAATCAGCACTGATCTCCTAGAGCACTGCTTAAAATCAGATGAACAAATCTCGGTACTGCAAAATTATTATGAAAAGATTTATAGAATGCATGTTCGTTGTATATATACGCACAATTAGAAAGATTTAAGCTAACGCGCTGTCAGCAACACAATGGAATCCACATCTGCAAAATTTGCGCTGAGCTTTTCTAAAGATGCCGTTGCTCTTTTCAGATTCATCAATAATATATGATCCACCAATGTAAAAATTGTAGCCATGTAGATCCCCAAATATATCTAATTAGTTGGAAAACTGTACAAAATTCTAACCGTAGAGTAAAAAAGACAAACTCTAAGGTCTCTTGCACTAAAGGATCTCCTTGTACACTTGCCAAATTATTTCATTGCCGATTCTTCAGCTGTGATTAGAACTTTAAGTACATCTGTAATACACCAACATTTAAATGTAGCCTTGTAGATCTGTAAATATATAAGATTAATAAAAAACTGAGAAAATTCCTTTTTCAGAACCGTACGTAGAGTAAAGTGGACATATTCTGAGTTTTTTTGGACTGGAGGATATCTCCGTACACAATACATTTTGCCAAAATACTTTCTTGAGATTCTTCATCTAAGAGTTTTCGTGGTAAATATAGAGTTGGCCATGTGTGAGCACCTGCTTTGGTAAATATAGTGCAACATGTTTGAATATGACTGCCACTGGCTCTAATTTATCGTCATTGTAAAATAAACTGATATTGGGTATTCCTTATCTTCAACAAATGGCGATTCATTTTGTGGCATTTTTTTTCATGGAATGTAGACCTTGTTTGCAATGTTTGTTCCTGTGATATTATTAGAGTTTCTACGAACCACTTCCCTAGTTGTATTATAGTTAGTCTCGTGCCATTGCATAAGCCCTCGCTTTGATTGATATTTCGCAAGAGCATTATAGGTAGGCCAACCTTCAGCCGTAATATGTGGTCTGGTGTTCCAGGGAATTTCAATCCATTCAAGAATTCTTTTGCGTTTGTGTACAACTGATCTCCATCTTCTGTATTTGACATTGCATTGCACACTGTATCAGAACTTTGGTATGTTACCTCTTCTCCATGTATTCTACTCATGATGTAAGAATTTACCTTAGGTACCATCTTGTTTCTTGGCCATACGATGGCTGTTTCTTCAAGTTATTTTCAATTTGTCTGTGGGTTAGGATAGGTGTTGTTGATGATTGCTTCCAAATTGGTTTACTCCTTCTCCGCCGAAGTAAATCTTCAGGTATATTTATCCAAGCCTCGTCTTCCTCATTTTCTATTAACTCATCACCAATTTTTAGAATCCACTCGCCAAATTCCGAGATATTCTTTTCTTCCTCTGGAGTATATGTTAGTGCAGTAACACACATGATGTGAGTGAGCTTGAATTCCTCGAAGTGCTTCCATTCAGTAACCACTAATTGTTGACATCTACAAACATGCAATGGACTAAGGAAACAGTGGTGATATAATTGAGAACTAGATCAATGATGGCGCGCGTTGCCGCGCCCGTCTAATTTGACAATAAGTTGATATTAAACTGTGTACATGAATTATAATACAAGACATGAAAATTAAATACCACAGTCTTCTATATCGATGAGCGTACCCAGAAAAATATTCAAACCAATTTGTGCAAGAGCATCATACGTCCAGCTAGTGATAGTACATTTAGGTATTCAAAATGTTGGAAGGATCTACCTCATGAAGAGCAGGAAGAACCTTGATATTCCTAACAGGTGCAATTTTTTCTTCCAGGAAGATAACCATTCATTCATGCCCAGAAATCCATCTCTAGCACAAATATGGAATCTGATCGCATCCATTTAATATAATCTGAACAATCCAAATTACAATGTTTCAAGTGTAAAAGCATAGAGAAAGATAGCATCCGTTTTCCAAAACCAGAAAGACACCAGCTGTATTTCCAAGTGGAGATCTGGCACATGTAGTGAACCTAAAGACGAGCTCTAAAATTATTTTTCATGTAGTCATGATGCTAAAGAAATGACGCAGTACTTTCCAAAACATACATGAAAAATACTTTTTCTTTGACTTACCTCACATTATGGAGCAATGTTATTATTTAATATTATCTCCAACCCAAGGGAGCCTCATAGTGGTGAGAAATTACAAAAGACACATAATTTTCCATCAGTTGTATTCTTATGATCTTGAATCAAAATTCAGCACTACAAATAACACAAAAATTTAGTATTAGGTCAACTGGAACATGGAATAGTTGGAGACCAATTACTCAACTATAGTCCTATATATGCATGGATATTCAAATCAAATCAAAACTTCAACCAATTTCATATACTGATTCCAAAACATTGCATACTCTGCACCATGGCATGCAGGTAGAGAGATATCAGGGAGCATCAATCATGGAGACCTCTAGTGGCTGGAGTTTATGGCCGAAGCTACACCCGGGGAACTGTAATTTGAAAGTACTCACAAAATGCATCGTGATGGAAAAGGTACTCTACATGGCAAAGTTTGAAGTTGCAATTGCTACATATTACATGAGAAGGTTAGAGAACATGTCCACTTATTCCTCATCGTCAACGCTACAACCTCGAACTGAAATGAAATAATTAAGATAGGAAATTAAAGGGTGTACTGAAGGGTTGTGACCAAGGTGTTGGGCAACAGAGTAGACACCACAGTGAAGAAAAGGTAGCTTACACAACCGTGGCACCTTGTTGTTCCTGATTGACGGTTTCCGCGGTGCTTGGCCACAGGCACATGGCGATGACGGTGGTCTAGTTCTTGCCCCTTCTACTTCCCTAATCATCGCCACCGCACAGATCTCGCTGCCCCGGCTACCATCGGGATCGAGCAGGCGAAGGAGAGTGACAGTCGGCTGGGTCAGGAGGAGGCAAGCTGGAGGGAGACGCCATCAGTGGGCAACGCAGCTGACAACTACTATGCGTGCTTAGCTTCCGCTGCCGGAGGAAGAAGGGTTCTGGTGACGAAGTATATACACAGGCGCTTGTATGTAGATTGGAAAAACGGAAACACATGTTAGACTGTATATACGTAGTCTTGTACATGACTTGTATTGTACCTCTTGGTACGTCTATATAATGAGATAGCCACACCCCGTTTTAGGGTGTTAGACATCGTAACCCTAATCTGTCAGCAATGCAAGAGTCACCAACTACCTTTTTCAGAGTCTAGTCGTGTTGTGAAACATTCTCTTGAGCTTGTGTTTTCCGATGTATGGGGTCATGCCCAAACATCTGTTAGTGGTCACAATTACTATGTCAGTTTCATTGATGCTTACAGTCGGTTTACTTGGCTATATCTTATCAAGCGTAAATCTGATGTGTTTAATGTTTTCGTTCAGTTCCAAGCACACGTTGAGCATCTCCTTAAGCACAAGATTATTCATGTTCAATCCGATTGGGGGGAGGGTGAATATCACAACCTCAACTCATTTTTTAATAAGCTTGGGATTTCGCATCGCGTGTCTTGTCCTCATACACATCAGCAAAATGGCACCGCTGAACGTAAGCATCATCATCTTGTAGAGACTGGACTCACTTTACTAGCTCATGCCTCCGTCCCATTTCGGTTCTGGAGTGATGCCTTCTCCACCGCCTGTTTCTTGATAAATAGGCTTCCCTCACGACTACTGAAAATGAAAACCCCTCTTGAACTCTTGCTCGGTGATATTCCAGACTACACATTTCTCAAAGTGTTTGGGTGCGCATGTTGGCCGCACTTGCGGCCCTACAACAAGCGTAAATTAGAGTTTCGGTCTAAGAAGTGTGTTTTCCTTGGGTACAATTCTCTTCACAAAGGGTACAAGTGTCTTCATGTTCCCACCAATCGTGTCTACATTTCTCGTGACGTCGTGTTTGATGAGAATGTGTTCCCGTTTCGTGCTCTTTCGAACCACTCTACCACTAGTTTACCACCTGTGCACTCCACTACACCTTCACCTGACCAATTTGTGGATGTTGCAAATGCTCCTGTGTTGCTTCCTAACCATGCTGCAGGTATTGGACGCGGTGTCCGCCTTGAACTCCTGGATGATGAGGTTCTGAACGATACTCATGATGGCCACGTTGATCCTGTGCATGGCCCATGCATGGCGGGTCATGCCCATCAGCCTGGTGCATCCACAGCCGCCCCGCGGGTGTCGGCAGTGCCCGCGGCTGCACCTGCCAAGGCCGCCCCGTTGGCCGAGGCGCCCTCTCCAGCGTCCGGGTCGCCCGCCTCAGCGCCCGGGTCACCAGCCCCGTCGATTGGGTCGCCCGGCCCTGCGCCCGACTCGCCTGGCTCGCCCGCCAGGCCACAGGCGCTGCCCTCGTCGGGCCCATCAGCAGGCGGCCCAGCAGCCATGGAAGCTGCGCTGGCCAGCCCCGCCTCGGCTACGTCGTCACCTGGGTGTGGTAGCCCTGCCCTGGCAACGTCGCCCGGTGCTGAGTCTGCTAACTCTGGCTCCTCCAGCCCCATCTCGGCCACGATGCCTTCGTCGCCTGTGGCAAGCCCCGTGGTGCCAGCACCGCCCGCTGTGGTTCATCATCGACCACACACGCGCAGCCGGTCTAGTGTTTTTTGCCCTAAGGAACGCAAAGACGGGACGGTGGCGTGGCTTGCTACATGTGTGGCTCATGTCGCTGCGGATCCCATGGCGGAGCCGCGTCATTTTCAGGCTGCATTGGGTATTCCTCACTGGCGTGCTGCCATGGAGCAGGAATTTCAGGCCTTGCTGAAAAATGGTACCTGGCAACTTGTTCCCCCGGTCTCTGGCATCAACATCATTGACTCCAAGTGGGTGTTTAAGGTCAAATGACATGTAGATGGTTCTATTGAGCGCTACAAGGCACGGCTGGTTGCCAAGGGTTTCAAGCAGAGGTACGGTCTTGATTATGAAGACACATTCAGTCCAGTTATCAAGCCTACTACTATTCGTATACTGCTGTCTCTTGCCGTTACTCGTGGTTGGTCGCTTCGTCAGCTTGATGTGCAGAATGCTTTCCTCCATGGAGTTCTTGAGGAAGAGGTTTATATGCATCAACCACCTGGTTTTGTTGATCCTACGCGTCCGCATCATCTCTGTCGTCTGGTCAAGGCGTTGTATGGACTTAAACAGGCGCCTCGTGCATGGCATGCTCGTCTTGGTTCTGCTCTCCGGACTCTTGGGTTTCTTCCCTCAACTGCTAACACGTCACTGTTTCTCCTTCAGCGCCCTGAGGTGACGATGTATCTCTTGGTGTATGTTGATGATATCATCCTTGTCAGTTCCTCCAATGCTGCTGCCGATCGCCTTGTGTCTGCATTAGGTGAGGAATTTGCTGTCAAGGATTTGGGTGCTCTGCATTATTTTCTTGGATTGAAGGTGTCACGGTCCTCTACTGGGTTGACTTTGAGCCAGAAAAAGTACTCCATGGATCTGTTGGGCCGTGCTGGGATGCTCAAATGCAAACATGCTATCACTCCGATGTTTGCCACTGATCGGTTGTCTGCCCTTGATGGAGATCTTCTTTCCACTGATGACGCCACTGAGTATCGCAGTCTTGTTGGTGGTCTGCAATATCTCACTATCACCAGACCTGATGTCTCTTATGCAGTCAACCGTGTGTGCCAGTATCTGCATGCACCTCGTACCACTCATCTCTCAGTAGTTAAGTGCATCCCGCGTTATGTTTCTTCTACTGCTTCGTATGGTCTACTCCTTCAGCCTGCACCGTCTTGTGAACTTTCGGCTTTCTCTAATGTGGATTGGGCTGGCAGTCCTGATGATCGGCGATCCACGGGGGGATATGCAGTGTTCTTTGGTCCTAACCTGATTGCCTGGAATGCACGCAAGCAAGCCACCGTGTCCCGTAGCAGTACTGAAGCTGAGTATAAAGCTGTTGCTGATGCTACCGCTGAGATCATATGGGTACAGTCTTTGCTGCGGGAGCTGAGAGTCTCTCCAGGTCATTCTCCAGTTCCGTGGTGTGATAACATCGACGCTACATACCTTTCATCTAATCCGGTGTTTCATGCTAGGACGAAACACATTGAGGTTGACTATCACTTTGTTCGGGAACGTGTTGCACAGAGACTACTTTGTATCAAGTTCATCTCCTCCAAGGATCAACTTGCTGACATCTTCACGAAGCCTCTTCCACAACCACAGTTTGTAGGCTGTAGGCGCAATCTTAACTTACTTTGTACTTCAGGTTACAGTTAAGATTGAGGGAGGGTGTTAGACTGTATAAACGTAGTCTTGTACATGACTTGTATTGTACCTCTTGGTACGTCTATATAATGAGATAGCCACACCCCGTTTTAGGGTGTCGAGCAGTTCCCCAAACCTTACGTTTAACAACACACACACCTTAACAAATGGCCACCGACGAGTGGCGCTATTCACCCGTGATGAATGCTTCCAGAAACTGAAAATTGATTGCATCCTTCAATCTTGCGAGTGAATTTCATCCCCATGTCTGCTTCACCGAACAGTTGCACGGTCGCTTCGCCTTTGTCTGGATCGTCGTGCGGTCTGGGAGGAGCAATGCTACATCTATGTACTCAATTTTACGTGATTAACGTAATCGCCAGGTGGCATTTATTCATTGGACTGATTAGGGGAGGAGGCCTGTGTGTGTGTGTGGGGGGGGGGGAGTTTAAATAGGAAGATTATGTAGGTTAGTTACGTAGCTTTACCCAGGTGTAGCATTTTCGGTCCTGAGGCCTGAGCGGCACGATCTTGCTCAGGTTGTGGTGTTGTGTGACCACATCGCCCTCTTTGCCCCGCACGTAACCTAGCGACAGGCGACAACATCAACCGGGGTCTTGCAGAGCAACCGGGTAATGGGCTCTCTACGGTGAAACAGACTCAGTAGCTATCTTTTTTTTTGAGGAAACGACTCAGTAGCTATCCAGAAAGGTGACTGCTACATGTCATTAGGCCCAGTTTAATACCACAGGCCCAAAAATGTCACCAGAGCAGCAGCCCAACAAAGTGAGCGCTCGTGGTAGCAATGGAAGGGAGCGAATGTGGGACTGAGGGATTATCGGACGGCCAAAAAACGCCTCCGAGTTATGATCGGACGGCAACGGATGCTAATGATTTGGGAGGGCTGGAAAGTTGTGGACGGCAACAGATGCTAATGGTATGGGAGGGCTTAAAGTTGTGCGGTTATAATGTTTCTAAATCTATTGTTTAACTACTTACTGCCATCAATTCATCAAAGATAGGTTGTCACTGATGCCATCTTTTCCACATTCTCTCATCAACTCATAATACGAAGGATATCACCCTATCATTTCATCAACAGTTTTGGCTATTTAATTGGTGGAAACACATTCTTCCAATGCCAAATGATAGACACAGATAGAATATATCAAGCACACATAGTATTATATGGTCTACACGATCATTGTGAAGAGAACCATCTTTCTAGATTTCTTACATTCTGGCGTGGAAACTATGAAACCTATGAGTAGATAAGAAAAATAAATCAAAAGTCATATTCTATGAATTTAAGTTTTAAAAATAACAGCAAAGAGCAAAATTATAAATGTTCAATCATGGTATATTCATTACCTGATTTCTAGTGAACTGCATCTAGAAATAGTTGTTCACACAAAATTCCATTGAATCTATAGTATTCCGTTGCAATGTTACCTGGGCTTTTCAAATATGCACAGGAAGGGATAAATTTTGCTCATTCACACTAACTTCATTAATCCTCACTCCTTTACGTGTTGATTATGTATGTTCTTGTTTGATGCAAAGGGCGACGTGGCCAGCGGATACGTGCAGCTTGAAGTTGTCTTAGCTTCTGCACCGGCTAGTTACCCGCTTCTCTCGATTTTAGTAAATCAGCAATATTTCAGTACAATGCTATGTTTGCTCTTCAAATCTGCACATGAAGGAAATAGTTATTCTCATTGGCACTAACTTCATTAACCCCAACTCCGCTGTTGTTGGTGATTTACGTTCTTGTAATCTTGTCTGATGCAGGAAGGCGACTCGTCAGCCGGAGACCCGCAACTTTCAGCACCACGCGACAGCTCTCGATGGTTGCCTGCCCGGGCTGCCCCAACACCCCTGCGCCTTCTAGGATTTGGGATGTGCGGACATACGTACAGATCGAAGTCAATGCACACTTGATGCTGGATATTTGTGTTGTGTGCAATTTGTCACAAAGGAAACAGATCAAGGCCAACATTGGTAGACGGGTGAAGGCGTGCGGCGGAGTCAGATAGTCGAGGATGATGATGAGGAGCAGCCCTTGTTGGTCTCTCGACGACATGTTTGTGCCTTTATGGGGCAGATTTGGTGGAGGACTTTGTGGGGGATACGTTTGTTTGCATCATGTGTAAGTTTTTTTTTTGAGTGAAACATATCCCGTGCTAGTTTATTTTTGAAGGCTAATGGAAGAGGCCTTAAATTAAGGAGGCGTGCACATGGGGTATAAGTCTGGACTCTTTTTGTACTTCATCTGATAGCTGTAGATAAGTAAATGGGATATCTGATGGTTAATCTTGTGCACGTGGGATAGAACGCGTGGACTCTTGCTCTACTTCATCTGATGGCTGTAGATAACTAATGGGAGATCTAATGGTTAATTTTCTTAGTTGTGGAGGATTAACGTGGTGCTTCCTTTGGTGCCTCCAATTAGTAAATATAAGATTTTATAAAAAATCATACTAAATTTTCAGGGCATTTGGAGAACTTTTATTTACGGGGTATTTTTTATTGCATGGATAATTCAGAAAACAGACAAAAAATACTATTTTTGCTTTATTTACTCTAAATAGCAGAAAGTAAAAGGAGGGTACACAAAGTTGTGCCTTCTAAATCCATTCATCTCATGCTCATCAAAAGGAATTCATTAACAAGGTTGATCAAGTCTTATTAACGAACTTCTTCCCAATGACATGAAACCGAAGAATTTTTTAGTAACACTAGGTTACCTCAACGGGGATATGCATGTCCTCAACAATAAGAATATCATATTTCTTTTTGATAGTAGGAAGAGGGAATTCAAAACCTGCAATAGTAGCAGTTGAAAATTTTCCAATAGAATTGATACTATGAACTTGAGGTTGTTTCTTCAGAAAGTGTACCATATGCTCATTACCATTAACATGAAAAGTGACATTGCCTTTGTTGCAATCAATAACAGGCCCTGCAGTATTCAAAAATGGTCTATCAAGGATGATCTACATATTATCGTCCTCGAGAATATCAAGATTAACAAAGTCTGTTAAGATAGTAACTTTTGCAACCACAACAGGCACATCCTCACAAATACCGATGGGTATAGCAGTTGATTTATCGGCCATTTGCAAAGAAATTTTAGATAGGTGTCAACTTATTCAATTCGAGTCTACGATATAAAGAGAATGGCATAACACTAACACCGGCTCCAAGATCACATAAAGCAGTTTTAACATAGTTTATTTTAATGGAGCATGGTATAGTTGGTACTCCTGGGTCTCCTAATTTCTTTGGTATTCCACCCTTAAAAGTATAATTAGCAAGCATGGTGAAAATTTCAGCTTCCGGTATCTTTCTTTTATTAGTGACAATATCTTTCATATACTTGGCATAAGGAGGCATTTTAAGCATATCAGTCAAAAACATACGCAAAAAGATAGGTCTAATCATTTCAGCAAAGCGCTCAAAATCCTCATCATCCTTTTTCATGGATGGCTTAGGAGGAAACGGCATGGGTTTCTGAACCCATGGTTCTCTGTTTTTACTGTGCTTCCTAGCAACAAAGTCTCTCTTATCATAATGTTGATTCTTTGATTGTGGGTTTTCAAGATCAACAACATGTTCAATCTCTACATCATTATCATTACTAGGTTGAGCATCATCATGAACATCATCGTTAACATTATCACTAGGTTCATGTTCATCACCAGATTGTGTCTCAGCATCAGAAATAGAAATATCATTTGGATTCTCAGGTGTGTCAATAACAGGTTCACTAGAAGCATGCAAAGTCCTATGAGTGTTCTTTTTATTTTTATTAGCGGGACTAGGTGCATCAGTATTAATTCTCTGAGAATCTTGCTCAACTCTCTTAGGATGGCCCTCAGGATACAGAGGTTCCTGGGTCATTTTACCACCTCTAGTCATAACCCTAACATCATTGTCATTGTTCTTATTATTTAACTCATCAAGCAAACCATCTTGTGCCTTAAGTACTTGTTCTACTTGGGTTGTAACCATGGAAGCATGTTTACTAATAAGCTTAAGATCACTTTTAACTCTATACATATAATCACTCAAGTGTTCAACCATATAAGCATTACGTTTCAATTGTTTACCAACATAAGCATTGAAGTTTTCTTGTTTAACAATAAAGTTATCAAACTCATCCAAGCATTGGCTAGCAAACTTATTATGAGGAATATCACCTTCATCAAATCTATAGAGAGAATTTACCTTTACTACCTGTGTCGGGTTATCAAGACCATGTATTTCTTCAATAGGCGGTAGATTCTTAACATCTTCAGGACAGAGAAATATAATACCCCTTTTCTTTGGAGTTTTCTTAGGAGTTGGTTCAGGAAGTGTCCAATCATTATCATTGCTCAATATATTATTCAATAGCAATTTAGCTTGTTCAACAGTTCTTTCCCTGAAAATACAACCAACACAACTATCCAGGCGGTCTCTGGAAACATTGGTTAGTCCATTATAAAAGATATAAAGTATTTCATTTTTCTTGAGAGGATGATCAGGCAAAGCATTGAGTAATTGGAGAAGCCTCCCCCAAGATTGTGGGAGACTCTCTTCTTCAATTTGCACAAAGTTAAATATTTCCCGTAGGCAGCTTGTTTCTTATGAGCTGGAATATATTTTGCAAAGAAGTAGTAAATCATATCCTGAGGACTACGCACACAACTAGGAGCAAGACAATTAAACCATATCTTAGAATCACCCTTTAATGAGAAAGGAAACAATTTAAGAATATAGTAATAGCGAATTTTTTCTCATGAGCAAATAGGGTGGCTATATCATTCAATTTAGTAAGATGTGCCATAACAGTTTTAGATTCATAACCATGGAAAGGATTAGATTCAACCAAAGTAATTAACTCGGGATCAACTGAATTCATAATCCTTATCAGTAACACAGATAGGTGAAGTAGCAAACATGAGATCATATTGCATTCTAGCATTCAAAGACTTTTCTTTAAGCTTAACTAACAGTTTCTTAAGATCACCTCTATCATTACAAGCAAGAAAGTCTCTAGTAGTTTCCACATCCATAATATAACCTTCAGGTATAACAGGCAATTCATATCTAGGGGGAGAATCATAATCTTTAGTTTCAATAATATCATCAGTTTCAGTAATATCATTCTCTCTAACCCTAGCAAGTTGTTCATCAAGAAATTCACCTAGTGGCACAGTATTATCAAGCAGAGAGGCAGTATCATCACAACCATCATGCATAGCAGAAGTGTCATCATCAATAACATGCGAGATATCAGAATCAATAGTAGGTGTAGGTGTCGCAAGTTTACTCAAAAAGAAGGTGAATCAAGTGTAGAGCTAGATGACAGTTCCTTACCTCCCCTCCTAGTTGAGGTAAAAATCTTAGTTCTTTGATCTTTCAAATTCCTCATAGTGATCAACAGTTATAAATCCCAAGTGACTCAGAGAATAGAGCTATGCTCCCCGGCAATGGCGCCAGAAAAAGGTCTTGATAACTGATACGTCTCCAATGTATCTACTTTTTCAAACACTTTTGCCCTTGTTTTGGACTCTAACTTGCATGATTTGAATGAAACTAACCCGTACTGACGCTGTTTTCAGCAGAACTGCCATGATGTTGTTTTATGTGTAGAAAAGAGAAGTTCTCGGAATATCCTGAAAATCCACGGAGGCACTTTTTGGAATTAATAAGAATTTCTGGGCGAAAGAAATACACTAGGGGGCCCAGGGCCTGTCCATGAGACAGGGGGCACGCCCCCCAGGGCACGCCCCCTATCTCGTGGGCCCCCTGGAGCTCCATCGACCTCAACTCCAACTCCATATATTCCGTCTCACGGAGAAAAAAATCAAAGAGAAAGTTTCATCGCGTTTTACGACATGAAGCCGCTGCCAAGCCCTAATCTCTCTCGGGAGGGCTGATGTGGAGTCCGTTCGGGGCTCCGGAGAAGGGGATTCGTCGTTGTCGTCATCATCAACCATCCCCCATCACCAATTTCATGATGCTCACCGCCGTGCGTGAGTAATTCCATCATAGGCTTGCTGGATGGTGATGGGCTGGATGAGATTTACCATATAATCAAGTTAGTTTTGTTAGGGTTTGATCCCTAGTATCCACTATGTTCTGAGATTGATGTTGCTATGACTTTGCTATGCTTAATGCTTGTCACTAGGGCCCGAGTGCCATGATTTCAGATCTGAACCTATTATGTTTTCATGAATATATGTGTGTTCTTGATCCTATCTTGCAAGTCTATAATCACCTATTATGTGTTATGATCCGACAACCCCGAAGTGACAATAATCGGGATACTTCTCGGTGATGACCGTAGTTTGAGGAGTTCATGTATTCACTATGTGCTAATTCTTTGTTCCGGTTCTCTATTAAAAGGAGGCCTTAATATCCCTTAGTTTCCACTAGGACCCCGCTGCCACGGGAGGGTAGGACAAAAGATGTTATGCAAGTTCTTTTCCATAAGCACGTATGACTATTTACGGAATACATGCCTACATTACATTGATGAACTGGAGCTAGTTCTGTGTCACCCTGTGTTATAGCTATTACATGAGGAATCGCATTCGGCATAATTATCCATCACTGATCCATTGCCTATGAGCTTTTCATATATTGCTCTTTGCATATTTACTTTTCCGTTGCTGCTATTACAATTACTACAAAAACCCAAAAACATTTGTCTTTACCTTTGCTACTGTTACCATTACTATCATACTACTTTTCTACTAAATACTTTGCTGCAGATACTAAGTTATCCGGGTGTGGTTGAATTGAAAACTCAACTGCTAATACTCAAGAATATTCTTTGGCTCCACTTGTGTTGAATCAATAAATTTGGGTTGTACTTCACCCCCGAAAGCTGTTGCGATCCCCTACACTTGTGGGTTATCAAGACTAATTTCTGGCGCCGTTGCTGGGGAGCATAGCTCTATTCTTTGAGTCACTTGGGATTTATATCTGTTGATCACTATGAAGAACTTTAAAGACGCTAAAACCAAGATTTTGCCCTGAACTACGAGGGGAGTAAGGAACTGCCATCTAGCTCTGCACTAGATTCTCCTTCCGTTATTAGTAGGCTTGCAACACCTAAACCTGCTACTGCTATGAATTCTGATATGTCGCATGTTATTGATAATGCCACTTCTGCTATGCATGATGAAACTACTTCTGTGCGTGATACTACTTTGCCATTAGGTGAATTTCTTGATGAACAACTTGCTAGAGTTAGGGGGAATGAAAATATTGAAGATGCTATTATTGATGATAGTGATGATGAAAGTTCTCCCAATGATTATGTATTGCCTGTTGTTCCTAAGGGTTATGTTATGAATGAAGAAGCTGCTAGGGAAATCTTTGCTTGCAATGATAGATCTGATCTTAAGAAATTATTAGCTAAATGGAAGCAACAGTCTCTTAATGCTAGAATGAAACTTGACTCTGCTTTTGCTACTTCACCTATTTGTGTTACTGATAAGGATTATGAATTCTCTGTTGATCCTGAGATTATTACTCTTGTTGAATCTGATCCTTTTTATGGCCTTGAATCTGAAACTGTTGTGGCACATCTTACCAAGTTGAATGATATAGCTACCCTATTTACTAATGATGAGTAGTCTCGCTATTTTTATATCCTTAAGATATTTCCGTTCTCATTAAAGGGTGATGCTAAGACTTGGTATAATTTTCTTGCTCCTGGTTGTGTGCGTAGTCCCCAGGATATGATTTATTACTTCTCTGCTAAATATTTCCCTGCTCATAAGAAACAAGCTGCCTTGCGGGAAATATATAATTTTGTGCAAATCAAAGAAGAGAGTCTCCCACAAGCTTAGGGGAGGCTTCTCCGGTTACTTAATGCTTTGCCTGATCATCCTCTTAAGAAAAATGAAATACTTGATATCTTTTATAATGGACTAAGTGATGCTTCCAAGGACTACTTGGATAGTTGTGCTGGTTGTGTTTTCAGGGAAAGAACAGTCGACGAAGCTGAAATATTATTGAATAATATGTTGACTAATGAAAATAATTGGACTCTTCCTGAGCCAATTCCTGAGGTGATTCCTGAACCAATTGAGCCAACTCCTGAGCCTATTCCTAAACCCAATCCGAAGAAGAGAGGTGTTTTATTTCTCAGTCCTGAAGATATGCAAGAGGCAAAGAAATCAATGAAAGAAAAAGGTATTAAAGCTGAAGATGTTAAGAATTTACCTCCTATTGAAGAAATACATGGTCTTAATATACCGCCTGTTGAAGAACCATATTGTCTTGATAACCCGACACAGGTAGTAAAGGTAAATTCTCTCTATAGATATGATAAAGTTGAAATCCCCTCTACTAAATTTCATAGCCCATGCTTAGATGAATTTGATGACTTTATGGCTAGACAAGAAAGTTTTAATGCTTATGTTGGTAGAGAGTTAAAGAATAATGCTTTCGACATAGGACGTGTAAGTGATAATATGGCTAGAGTTAAAGATGAACTTCACCGCGTTAGCAAATATGCTTCTATGGTTGCTACTCAAGCTGAGCAAGTACTTAAAGCTCAAAATGCTTTGCTTGAGGAATTAAATAATAAAAATGACTTTGCTGTTAGAGTTGCTACTAGAACTGGTAGAATGACTCAGGAACCTTTGTATCCTGAAGGCCACCCTAAGAGAGTCGAGCAAGATTCTCAAAGAAATAATTTAGAGGCACCTAGTTCTTCTAAAAAGAAGAAAAAGAAAAACGATAGAACTTTGCATGATTCTAGTGAGTCCACTGTAGACACACCTGAGAATCCCAATGATATTTCTATTTCTGATGCTGAAACTCAATCAGGTGATGAACATGAACCTAGTGATAATGTTAATAATAATGTTCATGTTGATGCTCAACCTAGCAAAAACAATGATGTAGAGATTGAACCTGCTGTTGATCTTGATAACCCACAATCAAAGAATCAACGTTATGATAAGAGAGATTTTGTTGCTAGGAAGCACGGTAAAGAAAGAGAACCATGGGTTTAGAAACCCATGCCCTTTCCTCCTAAACCATCCAAGTCAAAGGATGATGAGGATTTTGAGCGCTTTGCTGAAATGATTAGACCTATCTTATTACGTATGCGCTTAACTTATATGCTAAAAGTAAATCCTTATGCTAAGTATATGAAGGATATCATCACAAACAAAACAAAGATACCGAAAGCTGAAATTTCCACCATGCTTGCTAATTACACTTTTAAGGGTGGAATACCAAAGAAACTTGGAGATCCGGGTGTACCAACTATACCATGCTCCATTAAAATAAATTACGTTAGAACTGCTTTATGTGATCTTGGAGCCGGTGTTAGTGTTATGCCTCTCTCTTTATATCGTAGACTTGAATTGAATAAGTTGACACCTACTGAAATATCTTTGCAAATGGCTGATAAATCAACTGCTATACCTGTCGGTATTTGTGAGGATGTGCCTGTTGTGGTTGCAAATGTCACTATCTTAACGGACTTTGTTATTCTTGATATTCCCGAGGATGATAGTATGTCTATTATCCTTGGTAGACATATTCTTAATACTGCAGGGGCTGTTATTGATTGCAACAAAGGCAATGTCACTTTTCATGTTAATGGTAATGAGCATATAGTACACTTTCCGAGGAAACAATCTCAAGTTCATAGCATCAATTCTATTGAAAAAGTCCCAACTACTATTTTTGGAGGTTTTGAATTTCCTCTCCCTACTATCAAAAAAAAGTATGATATTCTTATTGTTGGGGATTTTCATATCCCCGTCGAGGTAACTTAGTGTTATTCGAAATTTCTCCGGTTCCGTGTTATTCGGAATGAGTTTGTTAACAAGACTTGATCAACCTTGTTAGTGGGTTCATTTTGATGATCACGAGATGGATGAAACTAGAAGGCACAACCTTCTGTACCCTCTTTTTACTTTCTGTTATTTAGAATAAATAAAGCAAAAAAATAGTATTATCCATCTGTTTTCTGAATTATCCGTGCAATAAAAAATAGTCCGAAAATGAAAGTGCTCCAAATGCCCTGGAAATTTAGTATGATTTTTTCTGTAATATTTGAGGATTTTAGGCACTGAAATCACTGCAGGAGGGGCAAGCACCAGGCCACGAGAGTGGAGGGCGCCCCCCCTATAGGGCGTGCCCCCTGTCTCGTGGGCCCCTAGTGGCTCCCCTCCACTTATGCCAGCACCCACACACTTCATCTTCTACCCAGAAAAATCCGCATCCAGCTCAAGCACGAGTTCTAGCTCGTTTTGCTGTGATTTTCGATCTCCTTGCTCAAAGCTCCATTCACAAAACTGCTTTGGGAGATTGTTGCTTGGTATATGACTCCTCCATTGGTCCAATTAGTTTTTTGTTCTAGTGCTTTATTCATTGCAATTTTTTGCTGCATAGGTGACCATGTTCTTGAGCTTGCATGTTAAATTTTTGAGGTCCCAACCAATTCCAATGCATGATATAGGCTCTAGGCACTTGTAGGAGTAGTTGCTATCAATCTTGTTTAGTTTAATGCACTTTTATTTTGAAGTTACTAAAAATTTCAGATTTATTTCAGAAAAAGAAATATGCTTAGAAGAATGTACCAAGGTGGTTCCTAGGTGAAGAAAGAACCCATGATTGACATACGTGAGCAAGATGTTGCATTGCCGAGGGATGCGGATGTACGAGCTTGTGAGTGGCCTTCCTATAATTCTATGGTTGAAGCAGGTTTTAAGGAGGAATTTGACGCATTTGTGCATAATGCTGAGCTGGAGGACTTCTTACAAGATAAGTGTCCTCAGTACTATTAATTGACTGATTCCTTTGTGCGTAGGTTTAAATATAACTTTGTGCGTAATTCTCCTAGTGTCATATTTGATATTTATGATACATCTTATACCATGGATTTAGAGAATTTTACAACTGCTTGCAAACTCCCGCAGTGGGGTAATATTAATGATCCTCACAAATCTGAGCTTAGAGATTTTCTTGCTAGTATTACTATGGGAGAATCTAGGGACATAGCACAAACTACCATAGGGAGCATTCATTTTCCTGCTATACATTATTTTGCTCTCTTCATTGGTAGATGTATTAATGGTAAGGATGAAGCATGCCACATGTGTGTCCCTGATCTGTGTGTCCTCAAGAGTGTTGTGTTAGGTTATAAAGGTTATAACTTAGGGGCAATAGTTGCACGTAGGTTGCAGAATAATAGTAGAAAGGGAGATTTCTTTGGAGGGATTTATGCAACCCGTGTGGCTAATTATCTTAATATAGCCCCACGAGAAGGAGATATGATAATACCTCCTGTTTATTTGGATAAATAAGCTATGTTTAGTCATCATTTTCTTGAGAGGAATGAACAATTCCTCCATTATCGACTAATCTATGACAGACGCAACATCATCCCTGTTACTCTTCCTGCTCCCTACCTTTTTGATTATCAGGCAAAAGGAAGATATGTTGTCACCAGGGAGGAAGCAGCTGAATACGAGAGGGGAGGGGAGGTAGCTCGCCAACACGCTGCAGCTCAAGAGGCAGTTGCCTATGCATCTCAGTACAACCCCGGTTTCACTTATGGATATCAGCCAGGCGATCCTTGGTACTAGACCAACTTAGGCCAAAAGCCTAAGCTTGGGGGAGTACGTATTTCTCACCGACTTTACATTCATGTTCACACACTAGTCGTCGGTGCTCATACTCTTTCATTGTATTATCCATGCTAGTTTAAATTCCTTTTTAGCTTTCTTCTTGTGTGTTTGATAAACCTTGAGAAAAAACAAAAACAAAATTAGTTAGTTTAATTTCCATGCTTGTAGTAGGAATTAAAATGAAAACCGAAAAAGATTTCTAGTTCTTCTTCTTTCTTGTTGGGAGCTTTCCCATGTAAATAGTTTTCTTTTCTTTTCTTTCCTTTGGGGGTCGAGAAGACCATATTGAAAATGCTTAGTGGCTCTCTTATGCATGATTGTTTATTTAACTTAGAGCACATATTACTTGTCTTCTCTTTTGAGTTGAATACTTGCAGATTCCAGCTTAGTCCAATGCATGTGCACTCTTATTATTATACACATCATTTGGTCGTGCAAGTGAAAGGCAATAATGACGATATATGATGGACTTATTGGGATGAGAAAAGATGGTATGAACTCGACCTCTCTTGATTTTGTAAATATGATGAGTTCATCGTTTCTGAGTCAGCTATTATGAAGTAAACATATTTGCAAAGACATTTAGAGATTATAGTTGCTTGTGCCATGCTTGATTAGCTATGAGTTATAATGGTTTACCTTGCGTGCCAACATGCTATTAGAATGATTATGATGTGGTATGATGGGATGGTATCCTCCTTTAAATGAATTGACTGACTCGACTTGGCACATGTTCACACATGTAGTTGAAACAAATCAATATAGCCTTCACGATATTTATGTTCATGGTGGATTTTATCCTACTCATGCTTGTACTCGGTGTGAATTAATTTTAATGCATGTTTATGACTGTTGTCGCTCTCTCAGTTGGTCGCTTCCTAGTCTTTTGCTAGCCTTCACATGTACTAAGCGGGAATACTGCTTGTGCATCCAAACTCCTTAAACCCCAAAGTTGTTCCATATGAGTCCACTATACCTTCCTATATGAGGTATCTACCTGCCATTCCAAGTAAATTTGTATGTGCCAAACTCCAAACCTTCAAATGAAATTATGTTTTGTATGCTCGAGCAGCTAATGTTACAACTAGGGCTGCCTATATCTTCCATGCTAGGTGGGTTATTCTCACGAGGAGTGGACTCTGCTCCTCATTCACGAGAAAGGGCCGGTAACCGGGATGCCTAGTCCCATGATCCAAAAAGATCAAAGCAAATCAAAATAATTAAACAAAACTCCCCCAGGGCTGTTGTTAGTTGGAGGCACTCATTGTTTCGAGCAAGCCATGGATTGATGCTTGTTAGTGGTTGGGGGAGTAAAAACCTTTACCATTCTGTTTGGGAACTGCCTATAATGCATGTAGTATGGAAGATACAACCATCTCATAGATGTTGCGTTGACAGTGAATGTATGCCGCTCAAAATGTTATTTAATCTCTATTTTAAAATCATGCTCTGGCACCTCTACAAATCCCTGCTTCCCTCTGCGAAGGGCCTATCTATTTACTTTTATGTTGAGTCATCACCCTTCTTATTAAAAGCACCCGCTGGAGAGCACACTGTCATCTGCATTCATTACTATTGGTTTATATTGGGTATGACTTGACTGGATCTCTTTTACCATGAATTACAATGTTTAGTAAGTCCTTGATCTTTAAAGGTGCTCTGCATTTATGTTTTGCGGTATCCGAAAGGGCTAGCGAGATACCATTTTGTTATATCATGTTATAATTATTTTGAGAAAGTGTTGTCATCCGAGTTTTATTATTATGGCTCGCTAGCTGATTATGCTATTGATATGAGTAATTGTGAGACCTAAATGTTATTGTGAGTATGGTTAGTTCATAATATTTGATGAAACTTGAATGCTGGCTTTTCATGTTTACAACAACAAGAGCAAACAGAGTTTGTAAATTGTATAGGTGCACTAGTTCGGCGAAGAGATGGTGATGCAAGTGCAATATGGATGATAGATATAGGTTTTTGTAATCTGAAATTATAAAAACAGCAAGGTAACTAATGATAAAAGTGAGCATAAACGGTATTGCAATGCTAGGAAACAAGGCCTAAGGTTCATACTTTCACTAGTGCAACTTCTCTCAACAATAATAACATAACTGGATCATATAACTATCCCTCAACATGCAACAAAGAGTCACTCCAAAGTCACTAATAGCGGAGAACAAACGAAGAGATTATTGTAGGGTACGAAACCACCTCAAAGTTATCCTTTCTGATCGATCTATTCAAGAGTCCATAGTAAAATAACACAAAGCTATTCTTTCGGTCCAATCTATCATAGAGTTTGTACTAGAATAACACCTTAAGACACAAGTCAACCAAAAACCTAATGTCACCTAGATACTCCAATGTCACCTCAAGTATCCGTGGGCATGATTATACGATATGCATCACACGATCTCAGATTCATCTATTCAACCAACACAAAGTACTTCAAAGAGTGCCCCAAAGTTTCTACCGGAGAGTCAAGACGAAAACGTGTGCCAACCCCTATGCATAGATTTCCAAGGTCACGGAGCCTACAAGTTGATCACTAAAACATACATCAAGTGAATCAATAGAATACCCCATTGTCACCACGTGTATCCCACGCAAGACATACATCAAGTGTTCTCAAATCCTTAAAGGCTCAATCCGATAAGATAAATTCAAAGGGAAAACTCAATCCATTACAAGAGAGTAGAGGGGGAGAAACATCATAAGATCCAACTATAATAGCAAAGCTCGCGATACATCAAGATCGTATCACTTCAAGAACAATAGAGAGAGAGAGATCAAACACATAGCTACTGGGACATACCCTCAGCCCCGAGGGTGAACTACTCCCTCCTCGTCATGGAGAGCACCGGCATGATGAAGATGGCCACCGGTGAGGGATCTCCCCTCCGGCAGGGTGCCGGAACAGGGTCCCGATTGGTTTTTGGTGGCTACAGAGTCTTGCGGCGGCAGAACTCCCGATCTATTGTGCTCATCGATGTTTTTAGGGTATATGGACATATACAGGCGAAAGAAGTCGGTCAAGGGAGCCACGAGGGGCCCACGAGGGTGGGGGGCGCGCCCAGGGGGAAGGGCGCGCCTTCCTGCCTCGTGGCCACCTCGAAGCTTCCCTTACGTGCACTCCAAGTCCCCTGGATTGCTTCCGTTCCAAAAATAACTCTCCCGAAGGTTTCATTTCGTTTGGACTCCGTTTGATATCCCTTTTCTTCGAAACACTGAAATAGGCAAGAAAACAACAATTTGGGCTGGGCCTCCGGATAATAGGTTAGTTCCAGAAATAATATAAAAGTGTATAATAAAGCCCATAAACATCCAAAATAGATAATATAATAGCATGAATGCTTCATAAATTATAGATACATTGGAGACGTATCAGCATCCCCAAGCTCAATTCCTGCTCATCCTCGAGTAGGTAAATCAGAAAAGAAAGAATTTATGAAGTGTGAGTGCTAGCAGGTGCACAAGTTTGATCGATGATAATTTCAATCAACTTTTCTAGCATGATTATATGTCATAACAGTAGTTCACCTCATAAAACTTGTCATGATCAAGTAACAAGCTATTCACATGTTAAAGCATAGACCATGAACTTTCTTGAAAACTAGCAAACTTCATTCTCAGTCATCAAACAATTGCAATTCATCTTATTTTCAGGAAGGGTCTATGTCAGAGCTTTGATTTAGCAAATCCCACATACTCAACTATCATATAGTCTTCCATGATTGCTACCACCCAAAGCATATTTTTAGAACAAATAGCATCGATCGAACACAGAGAAAGATAGGGGCTTAATGTTTTGCCTCCCAACTTACTTATCATATAGATAATTTTCAACAGTAATAATTCATGATCAAATATATTTGAATGGTCATATATGCTTAGATCTTTCCCCAACACACGATGCTTGCCAACTAAAGAGTAGGTTGGAATGAGAAGGAATACTACTGACTCTTGCATAAAAGTAAAATATAGGCCCTTTGCAGAGGGAAGCAGGGATTTGCAGAGGTGCCAGAGTTCGATTTTGAAATAGAGAAGAAAATAATTTTAAGAGGTATGCTTTCATTGTCAACATAACAACCAAGAGTTCCCAATATCTTCCATACTACATACATTATAGGCGGTTCCCAAACAGAACGGTAAAGTTTTTACTCCCCCTCCACCAACAATCATCAATCCATGGCTTGCCCGAAACAACGGGTGCCTCCAACTAACATCAAACCTGGGGGAGTTTTGTTTGCAATTATTTTTGATTTGATTTTGATCTTTTGATCGTGGGACTGGGCATCCCAGTTACCAGCCATTTCTCTCGTGAATGATGTGCGGAGTCCCCTCATCATGAGAATAACCCACCTAGTATGGAAGATACTGACAGCCCCTAGTCTCTACATGAGCGATTCGGGCATACAAAACATATTATTATTTGAAGGTTTAGAGTTTGGCACATGCAAATTTACTTGGAACGGCAGGTAAATACCGCATATAGGTAGGTATGGTGGACACGCATGGAAGAAACTTGGTTCAAGGGATTTGGATGCACAAGCAGCATTCCCGCTTAGTACAGATATTTTGGCTAGCAAAGGATTCTAAAAAGCAAGCACCACATGTTGGAGGATCTATAACAATATAACTTCCATACAAATATACCAAAGCATAACTCATTACGTTGTCTTCCTTGTCCAACTTCAACTAATTTGCTCAGGTTTGAAAATAATTAATGGGGCTCACAATCATAGAAGATGTCTAAGATAGTATATTTATATGTGAAACCTCTCTTCCTTCAATATTCTTTCATGAATTGTTCAAGTGACCAATACAATGCTTGCTATCCTTCAATAAATTTACTACCTCTACTTCTTAGATGTGAAGTCATTACTCCCCATGGGATAAGCAAATGAAACATATATAATTTCAGATTTATGACATTCAACTCATTCAACCATTTACTCATAGGATATAAGTGAAGCACACGAGTAAATGACAAACTACTCTCAAAAGATATAAGTGAAGATCAATGAGTAGCTAAATAATTATGTAACTATGTGAAGACTCTCTCTCATTTAGAATTTCAGATCTTGGTATTTTATTCAAACAACAAGCAAAGCAAAATAAAACAAAATGACTCTCCAAGCAAAACACATATCATGTGGTGAATAAAAATATTGCTCCAAGTAAAGTTACCAATGAACGAAGACGAAAGAGGGGATGCCATCCGGGGCATCCCCAAGCTTAGGCTCTTGGTTGTCCTTGAATATTACCTTGGTGTGCCTTGGGCATCCCCAAGCTTAGGCTCTTGCCACTCCTTATTCCATAGTCCATCGAATCTTTACCCAAAACTTGAAAACTTCACAACACAAAACTCAACAGAAAACTCGTAAGCTCCGTTAGTATAAGAAAATAAAACCAGCACTTAGGTACTGTTATGAACTCATTCTAAATTCATATTGGTGTAATGTCTACTGTATTCCAACTTCTCTATGGTTCATACCCTCCGATACTACTCATAGATTAGTCAAAACAAGCAAACACCACATAGAAAACAGAATCTGTCAAAAACAGAACAGTCTGTAGTAATCTATAACTCTTGAATACTTATGGAACTCCAAAAATCCTACCAAATTAGGAAAACCTTAGAAATTTGTGTACCAATCCAGAGCAAAAAATATCAGATCAAAAGAACGTTTTTGTGAATTATCAAAACTAATTTACTGGGTGAAAAAGTTTCTGATTTTCAGCAGGATCAACACAACTATCACCGTAAGCTATCCTAAAGGTCTTACTTGGAACTTTATTGAAACAAAAGCTATAAAACATGATTACTACAGTATCATAATCATGTGGACATACAAAAACAGTAATGGTAAATATTGGGTTGTCTCCCAACAAGCGCTTTTCTTTGATGCCTTTCTAGCTAGGCATGATGATGACAATGATGCTCACATAAAAGATAAGAATTGAGACATAAAGGGAGCATCATGAAGCATATGACTAGCACATTTAAGCCTAACCCACTTCCTATGCATAGGGATTTTGTGAGCAAACAACTTATGGGAACAAGAATCAACTTGCATAGGAAGGCAGAACAAGCATAACTTCAAAACTTTAAGCACATAGAGGGGAAACTTGATATTGTTGCAATTACTACAAGCATATATTCCTCCCTCATAATAATTTTCAGTAGCATCATGAATGAATTCAACAATATAACCAGCACCTAAAGCATTATTTTCATGGTCTACTTGCATAGAAAATTTACTACTCTCCACATAAGCAAAAGTCTTCTCATTCAGAATAGTGGGAGTATCATAAGAGACTCGAATACTATAAATTGTTTCCACATTAAAAGAGTAATGTTCAGAAAAAGGGTAATCATAATCATGACAAGTTTTATAAATATAATCATCACTACTTTTTATAGCATAAGTTTCATCACAATAATCATCATAAGTAGCAACTTTGTTCTCATCATAATCGATTGAAACCTCTTCCAAGATAGTGGAATCATCACTAAATAAAGTCATGACCTCTCCAAATCGACTTTCATATTCATCACAGTAAGATTCAACATCCTCCAAAATAGTGGGATCACTACTTCCTAAAGTTGACACTCTTCCAAACCCACTTTCATCAATATAACCATCATAAATAGGAGGCATGCTATCATCATAACAAATTTGCATATCAAAACTTGGGAGGCTAAAAATATCATCTTCATTAAACATAGCATCCCCAAGCTTGGGACAAACATTAATTGAAGCAAATATATTCTCAAATATGTCATCCTCATCAAACATAGCTTCCCCAAGCTTGGGCCTTTTCATATCATAAGCATAATCACTCTCATCATTAATAGTATGGATAGCACCAATAGTATAGCAATTATCATCATCACAATGAGTAGTAGGAGCAACATCATTTGGGAGGGATACCTTTTTACGTTTGCTTCTCCATCTTTTCTTTTTCTTCTTCACAACATGTGTGGGTTCAACCCTCTTCTTTGAGCTCCTTATTAATGAGATTGGTTGAATAGAAGGCTCCTCCTTGTTAACTGATTCATCATAAGAAATAATAGGAGGATATTGGGAAGTCTCTTCCCTTTCATTAGTATTCTCTTCATCTTCTATTTGCTTTATTTTCTTTATGTAATTGGCAATATAAGGATTTTCAATGCAATTCACCGCACAATACATATAAATCTTCTCTAGATCAAAATCAAGAAATCTATCAAGATTAAATTTTGGAATACCCTCAGTTATACGTTTCATTTCTTCATACCCCAAAAGAAGACTAAGCTCTTTATGATGCTCAAGGGTAATCAAGTTATCACAATTTTTGGATAAGATTTAATCATGAAACAAATAGCATTGGAGCTTTAAATGACCATGTTCATTGCAGAGTTCACAAGGATGGCGAAAAATATTGAATCTTTCAGCACAAACATCTAGCCTTTCTTGCAACCATTTAGTTTCTAAATGCTTATGCCTCTTGCAATATCTATCTTCCCTATTAGGTGTGTACTTGCAAACCCAATGCACTCCACAAAAGTTGACATGCTTATAGGAGACATTTTCATCATAACTAGTGTAATCATCATTAGTACTATGGATATTCAAAGATTTCATACTAACAACATTGCAATCATGCTCATCATTCAAAGATTTAGTGCCAAACATTTTATAGACTTCTCCTTCTAGCACTTGAGCACAATTTTCCTTTTCAACATACATACGAAAGATATTAAAAAGATGAAGCGTATGAGACAGACTCAACTCCATTTTTTTGTAGTTTTCTTTTATAGACTAAACTAGTGATAAAACAAGAAACAAAAAGATTCAATTACAAGATCTAAAGATATACCTTCAAGCACTCACCTCCCCGGCAACGGCGCCAGAAAAGAGCTTGATGTCTACTACACAACCTTCTCCTTGTAGACGTTGTTGGGCCTCCAAGTGCAGAGGTTTATAGGACAGTAGCAAATTTCCCTCAAGTGGATGACCTAAGGTTTATCAATCCGTGGGAGGCGTAGGATGAAGGTGGTCTCTCTCAAACAACCCTGCAACCAAATAACAAAGAGTCTCTTGTGTCCCCAACACACCCAATACAATGGTAAATTGTATAGGTGCACTAGTTCGGCGAAGAGATGGTGATGCAAGTGCAATAGGGATGATAGATATAGGTTTTTGTAATCTGAAATTATAAAAACAGCAAGGTAACTAATGATAAAAGTGAGCGTAAATGGTATTGCAATACTAGGAAACAAGGCCTAAGGTTCATACTTTCACTAGTGCAACTTCTCTCAACAATAATAACATAACTGGATCATATAACTATCCCTCAACATGCAACAAAGAGTCACTCCAAAGTCACTAATAGCGGAGAACAAACAAAGAGATTATTGTAGGGTATGAAACCACCTCAAAGTTATCCTTTCTGATCGATCTATTCAAGAGTCCATAGTAAAATAACACGAAGCTATTCTTTCCGTTCAATCTATCATAGATTTTGTACTAGAATAACACCTTAAGATACAAATCAACCAAAAACCTAATGTCACCAAGATACTCCAATGTCACCTTAAGTATCCGTGGGCATGGTTATACGATATGCATCACACAATCTCAGATTCATCTATTCAACCAACACAAAGTACTTCAAAGAGTGCCCCAAAGTTTCTACCGGAGAGTCAAGACGAAAACGTGTGCCAACCCCTATGCATAGATTTCCAAGGTCACGGAACCCGCAAGTTGATCACCAAAACATACATCAAGTGAATCAATAGAATACCCCATTGTCACCACGGGTATCCCACGCAAGACATACATCAAGTGTTCTCAAATCCTTAAAGGCTCAATCCGATAAGATAGATTCGAAGGGAAAACTCAATCCATTACAAGAGAGTAGAGGGGGAGAAACATCGTAAGATCCAACTATAATAGCAAAGCTCGCGATACATCAAGATCGTATCACTTCAAGAACACAAGAGAGAGAGAGAGATCAAACACATAGCTACTGGTACATACCCTCAGCCCCGAGGATGAACTACTCCCTCCTCATCATGGAGAGCGCCGGGATGATGAAGATGGCCACTGGTGAGGGATCCCCCCTCTGGCAGGGTGCCAGAACAGGGTCCCGATTGGTTTTTGGTGGCTACAGAGGCTTGCGGCAGCGGAACTCCCGATCTATTGTGCTCATCGATGTTTTTAGGGTATATGGACATATATATAGGCGAAATAAGTCGGTCAGGGAGCCACGAGGGTGGGGGGCGCCCATGGGGTGAGGGCGCGCCTCCCTGCCTCATGGCCACCTTGAAGCTTCCCTTACATGCACTCCAAGTCCCCTGGATTGCTTCCGTTCCAAAAATAACTCTCCCGAAGGTTTCATTTCGTTTGGACTCCATTTGATATCCCTTTTCTTCGAAACACTAAAATAGGCAAGAAAACAACAATTTGGGCTGGGCCTCCGGTTAATAGGTTAGTCCCAAAAATAATATAAAAGTGTATAATAAAGCCCATAAACATCCAAAACAAATAATATAATAGCATGAATGCTTCATAAATTATAGATACGTTGGAGACGTATCAAGTATTCAACCCAATTTTATTGATTCGACACAATGGGAGCCAAAGAATATTCTCAAGTATTAGCAGCTTAGTTGTCAATTCAACCACACCTGAAAGACTTAATATCTGCAGCAAAGTATTTAGTAGCAAAGTAGTATGGAAGTAACGGTAACAGTGGCAAAAGTAATAGTAGCCGTTTTGTAGCAATCGTAACAGTAGCAAAGGAAAAGTAACGGAGCAAAGGAAATGAGCTTGTAGGCAATGGATAATTATGTCGGATGGCATTCGTCATGCAACAATTATAACATAGGGTGACACAGAACTAGCTCCAATTCATCAATATAATGTAGGCATGTATTCCGAATATAGTCATACATGCTTATGGAAAAGAACTTGCATGGCATCTTTTGTCCTACCCTCCTGTGGCAGCGGTGTCCTATTGGAAACTAAGGGATATTAAGGCCTCCTTTTAATAGAGAACCGTACCAAAGCATTAGCACTTAGTGAACACAGGAACTCCTCAAACTACGGTCATCACCGGGAAGTGTCCCGACTATCTTCACTCCGGGGTTGCCGGACCATAACACGTAGTAGGTGACTATAAATTGCAAGATAGGATCAAGAACACTCATATATTCATGAAAACATAATAGGTTCAGATCTGAAATCATGGCATTCGGGCCCTAGTGACAAGCATTAAGCATAGCAAAGTCATAGCAACATCAATCTTAGAACACAATGGATACTAGGGATCAAACCCTAACAAAACTAACTCAATTACATGGTAAATACCATCCAACCCATCACCGTCCAGCAAGCCTGCGATGGGATTACTCACGCACGGCGATGAGCATCATGAAATTGGTGATGGAGGATGGTTGACGATGATGATGGCGACGAATTCCCCTCTCCGGAGCCCCGAATGGACTCCAGATATGCCCTCCCGTGGAAGAACAGGGCTTGGCGGAGGCTCCGTATCGTAAAACGCAATGAATCCTTCTCTCTAAATTTTTCCTCCCTGAACGTGAGTATATGTAGTTGGAGTTGAGGTCGGTGGAGGTCCAGGGGGGCCACAATATAGGGGGCTGCACCCAGGGGGTAGGGTGCGCCCCCACCCTTGTGGATAGGGTGTGGGTCCCCTCTGGTTGACTCTTTCGCTATTATTTTTTATTTATTCCAAAAGTTATCTCTGTGAAGTTTGAGGTCATTCTGAGAACTTTTATTTCTACACAAAAATAACACCATGGCAATTCTTCTGAAAATAGCGCCAGTCAAGGGTTAGTTCCATTCAAATCATGCAAATTAGAGTCAAAAACAAGGGCAAAAGAGTTTGGAAAAGTAGATACGATGGAGACGTATCATGCTGCCAGAGTGGAAGGAGACAAGCCAATGGCGCTTCCCATTGTTGGGGTCGTATATCTCGGCCATCCATGTCCCCCATTGCCGCTACAGCACGCCGATGTTATTTGTCTCTGACAACGATGGCGATAGGTCGGGTATGTGAGGTGTGCCAACACGAGAGGAGGATGTGCCGGCAAGGCTACACTCGTCGCAGGGTGGATCCGTGAACTAAGCGCTACAGATGGGCAGCGGGGAGCGGCATCGCCGGCGGGCCGGTGACAGAGTGGACGTGGGTGAGGTTGGGGCACGTCAACGTGCATTCGACGAGAGGGATGTTGGATTGGGCGGCAGGGGTGATAGTAGGTGAGGGAAGATGGAGTGGGAATTTTTTTACTCAGCGACGTGAGGCCAAGTATATTTAACCAATAGCGTACGCTCGAAGTAAATTTTATCCTCCATTAATGATATTAGGGTTTCGGCTAGTTCAGGTTTAGAGGGGAAAACCTGATTTTTACTTTTAATTATAGGGATCGGTTTAGAAATACCTTTTGTGCATATAAGATGATCAGCCAAATAATTTTATGTGTAGTTCTACAAAATTTCGCGTGTTTGTTACCTACACTGTTAGATATAAAAATGTTATTGCTTCAGACTAACGGCCTGAATAATAGAAACTAGGTGTGATGCAGCTTTAGCAATTTATCTGTCCCATGCTCGTGTACAATAGAAAGGCATGATACGTCTCCAATGTATCTATAATTTTTTATTATTCCATGCTATTATATTATCTGTTTTGGATGTTAAATGGGCTTTAATATGCTCTTTTATATTATTTTTGGGACTAACCTATTAACCGGAGGCCCAGTGCCAGTTTCTATTTTTTTTTGCCTATTTTAGAGTTTTACAGAAAAGGAATACGAAACAGAATGGAACCTTCGCGATGATCTTTCTTGGACCGAAAACAATCCAGAAGACTTCGAGTTGAAGTCAGAAACGCCACGAGGCATCCACGAGGCACGAGGGCGCGCCCAGGGGGTAGGCGCGCCCCCACCCTCGTGGGCCCCTCATAGCTCCACCGACGTACTTATTTCACCTACATATACTCTTATACCCTAGAAACATCAGGGGGAGCCACGAAACCACTTTTCCACCGCCGCAACCTTCTGTACCCGTGAGATCCCATCTTGGGGCCTTTTCCGGTGATCTGCCGGAGGGGGAATCGATCATGGAGGGCTTCTACATCAACACCATTGCCTCTTTGATGAAGCATGAGTAGTTTACCACAGACCTTCGGTTCCATATTTATTAGCTAGATGGCTTCTTCTCTCTCTTTGATTCTCAATACAAAGTTCTCCTCGATGTTCTTGGAGATCTATTTGATGTAATACTTTTTTGCACTCTGTTTGCCGAGATCCGATGAATTGTGGATTTATAAACAAGATTATCTATGAATATTATTTGGTTCTTCTCTGAATTCTTATATGCATGATTTGATATCTTTGCAAGTCTCTTCGAATCATCGATTTAGTTTGGCCTACTAGATTGATCTTTCTTGCAATGGGAGAAGTGCTTAGCTTTGGGTTCAATCTTGCGGTGTCCTTTCCCAGTGACAGTAGGGGCAGCAAGGCACGTATTATATTATTGCCATCGAGGATAAAAAGATGGGGTTTATATCATATTGCTTGAGTTTATCCCTCTACATCATGTCATCTTGCTTAATGAGTTACTCCGTTCTTATGAACTTAATACTCTATATGCATGCTGGATAGTGGTTGATGTGTGGAGTAATAGTAGTAGATGCAAAATCGTTTCGGTCTACTTGACACGGACGTGATGACTATGTTCATGATCACTGCCTTAGATATCTTCATAATTATGCGCTTTTCTATCGATTGCTCGGCAGTAATTTGTTCACCCATCGTAATACATGCTACCTCAAGAGAAGCCACTACTGAAACCTATGGCCCCTGCTACATCTTGAGCTTGTGTTGGTTTTCCTTGAAGAGGAAAGGGCGATGCAGCAAAGTAGCATAAGTATTTCCCTCAATTTTTGAGAACCAAGGTATCAATCCAGTATGAGTCTCCTCAAAAGTCCCACGCACCTACACAAACGAACAAGAACCTTGCAACCAATGCAATAAAGGGGTTGTCAATCCCTTCACGGCCACTTGCGGAAGTGAGATCTGATAGAGATAATATGATAAGATAAATATTTTTTGTATTTTTATGACATAGATTGGAAAAGTAAAGATGCAAATAAAAGTAGATGGTAAACTTATATGGTAAAAGATAGACCCGGGGGCCATAGGTTTCACTAGTGGCTTCTCTCAAGATAGCATAAGTATTACGGTGGGTGAACAAATTACCGTTGAGCAATTGATAGAAAAGCGAATAATTATGAGATTATCTAGGCATGATCACGTATATAGACATCACGTCCGTGACAAGTAGACCGACTCCTACCTGCATCTACTACTATTACTCCACACATCGACCGACTCCTGCCTGCATCTATAGTATTAAGTTCATAAAGAATATAGTAACACATTAAGAAAGATGACATGATGTAGAGGGATAAACTCATGCAATATGATATAAACCCCATCTTTTTATCCTCGATGGCAACAATACAATACGTGCCTTGCTGCCCCTGCTGTCATTGGGAAAGGACACCGCAAGATTGAACCCAAAGCTAAGCACTTCTCCCATTGCAAGAAAGATCAATCTAGTAGGCCAAACAAACTGATAATTTGAAGAGACTTGCAAAGATAACTTAATCACACATAAAAGAATTCAGAGGAGATTAAAATATTTCTCATAGATAAACTTGATCAAAAACCCACAATTCATCGGATCTCGACAAACACACTGCAAAAAGAGTTACATCGAATAGATCTCCAAGAAAATCGAGGAGAACTTTGTATTGAGATTCAAAAAGAGAGAAGAATCCATCTAGCTAATAACTATGGACCCGAAGGTCTGTGGTAAACTACTCACAACTCATCGGAAGGGCCTTGGAGATGATGTAGAGGCCCTCCATGGTCGATTCCCCCTCCGGCGGAGCGTCGGCGAAGGCTCCAAAATGGGATCTTGCGGATACACAAGGTTGCGGCAGTGGATTTAGTTTTTCGTGGTGCTCCCCGATGGTTTCAGGGTACATGGGTATATATAGGAGGAAGAAGTAGGTCGGTGGACGCTCGAGGGGGCCACGAGGGTGGGGAGCGCGCCCAGCCCTAGGGGGCACACCAGGCACCCATGTGGCCGCCTCCTCTGTTTCTTGACGTCCACTCCAAGTCCCCCGGATCACGTTTGTTCCAAAAAGATCACTTCCGAAGGTTTCATTCCGTTTGGACTCCGTTCGATATTCCTTTTCTTCGAAACACTGAAGTAGGCAAAAAACAGCAATTCGGGTTGGGCCTCTAGTTAGTAGGTTAGTCCCAAAAATGATATATAAGTGTAAAGTAAAGCCCATAAACATCCAAAACGGGTAATATAATAGCATGGAACAATCAAAAATTATAGATATGTTGGAGACACATCAAGTATCCCCAAGCTTAATTCCTGCTCGTCCTCGAGTAGGTAAATGATAAAAAGAGAATTTTTGATGTGGAATGCTACCTAGCATAATTCTCAATGTAATTTTATTTATTGTGGCATGAATGTTCAGATCCAAATGATTCAAAATAAAAGTTCATATTAACATAAGAAATAATAATACTTCAAGTATACTAACTAAGCAATCATGTCTTCTCAAAATAACATGGCATTAGAAGGTTCAACCCTACAAAATCATATAGTTAGGCTATGTTTCATTTTCATCACACAAAATACTCCCATCAAGAACAACCCCGGTTTCAGCCAAGCAATTGGTTCATACTTTTTTTACGCGCTTCAGCCTTTTTCAACTCTCACGCAATACATGAGCGTGAGCCATAGATATAGCACTATGGGTGGAATAGAATATGATGATGGAGGTTGTGTGGAGAAGACAAAAAAAGAGGAAGTCTCACATTGACGAGGCTAATCAACGGGCTATGGAGATGCCCATCAATTGATGTCAACATGTGGAGTAGGGATTGCCATGCAATGGATGCACTAGAGCTATAAATGTATGAAAGCTCAACAAAAGAAACTAAGTGGGTGTGCATCTAACTTGCTTGCTCACGAAGACCTAGGGCATTTTGAGGAAGCCCATCGTAGGAATATACAAGCCAAGTTCTATAATGAGAAATTCCCACTAGTATATGAAAGTGACAACATAAAAGACTTTCTATATGAAGAACATGGTGCTACTTTGAAGCACAAGTGTGGAAAAGGATAGTAACATTGCCCCCTTTTTCTTTTTCTTTTTTTTTCTTTTTGGGCCTTTCTTTTTTCTTTTGGCCTTTCTTTTTTTTCTTTTTTTCTTCGGCCTTTTTTTGGCCTTTCCCTTTTTTTATTTGGGGACAATGCTCTAATAATGATGATCATCACACTTCTATTTATTTACAACTCATGAATTACAACTCAAAACTAGAACAAGATATGACTGTACTGGGATGGGCAATGAATCAAGAGTGACGTGTATGAAAAATTATGCATGGTGGCTTTTTCACAAATACGATGTCAACTACATGATCATGCAAGGCAATATGACAATGATGATGCGTGTCATGATAAACGGAACGGTGGAAAGTTGCATGGCAATATATCTCGGAATCGCTATGGAAATGCCATAATAGGTAGGTATGGTGGCTGTTTTGAGGAAGATATAAGGTGATAGAGCTTATCATATCACGGGGTTTGGATGCACTGGCGAAGTTTGCACCAACTCTCAAGGTGTAACATCCCAATTTTTTAATTTGGAATGTTATACTTTAGATCATCATTGCATAGCATATTTTGTTGCATTTTGGCTTGATCCTAGAAATTCTATGCAACTCAAGGACCCACAGAGAGAGTTGGGGATTTCGTTATTTTCATATTTGAGTGTTTCTCAAATTTGAAAAGAGGATCTTTTGATTTTAATTATTTTATCTTCGTATATTTCTTTAAAAAAAAATAAGAGAGAGGGAATAAAATGACTTTCCCAAAATAAAGAAATATGGGAGATTTAATAATAAAATCAAATAAGATTTTATTTCGGAGTTTTATCGCTATTTTATTTGAATAAGGAAAAAGATGTGCGTTTTTCAAAATTGCATTTTAGGCCCAAATAAATGTTCACCTTGTCCGGCTTATTTTTAGAGGACGGGGAAAGTTTATTTCGGGATTTTGGACTCCGTTTAGTATTTCTTTTCTTTCTTTTTCTACACGTCGGAATTATTTAAAAAAAAGGAAACCGACTTCGGGCCGTACCCGGCCAGGACACCTCTGGCTGGCCCTTATAAGTCGTCACCCCGCCAGCCCAGCCGCCCGCGCCCCCGCAACCCTAACCCTAAGCCGCCGCCGCCGCCGCCCGCCACCGCCGCCGTCGCCCCCACTGCCCGACGCCGCCGCCGACCCTGCCGCCCGC
>NC_041387.1:113299076-113328731 GCF_002162155.2 Triticum dicoccoides | reverse complement strand
GCCGTCTCCGCCACCGTTCGCCGCCACCACCTCGCCGGACCCCGCCGCCGCCAAAGGTAGCCCCGCCGCCGCCGCTGTTTTCCTCGGAAAATCGTAAAGTTTTTTTTAGAGACCCCGATTTATTTATTTTTAGATCGGTTCGTCGGTTTTTCTCGGTTTAGTTTATTAAGCGGACGTTTGTCTGTACGTTTGTTTTAACGAACGGTTTTCACCGTTTAGCTGTAGATAGCGAACGTTCGTTCGTTAGCCTGTTCGTCAGTTTTTCTTTTTCTCGGGTTTTTCGCGATTATTTTCGATCGTGATTTCTGCTCTTATTTTCGTCTTAGTTTATCTTTTCGCTCGTTTATCGGAATCATGCGATTCAAGCGCCTAGAGTTTCATCTCAAAACCCTCTTTTCTTTTAACCAACTTAAACAAGTTTTTGCTACTGTAAAATTTGATTTAGGTCCAGATTAGTAGACAAAGCTTGTTTCTTTCGTCGTTTGAGTTTTGTTGCTTCGTTTGATTTGATTCTTTTTGCAAACAAGAGTTCTTAAGTTGAAATTTCTAGTTAGATCTCTTATTTGAGTTTTACCTGTGCATTAGATAAGTGCTTATTGTATGCTTGTTTGTTTGCCATAGAGTACCCAGAGTGCGCAACATGCTACTTCGAGTCTTTAGGTTTTATGGATCATCAGCAAGGCAAGTAACACTTTGATCATACCTCTTTACTACCCAGTTTTATTGCATTAGATCAATCCTCAAACAATTGCATGGTTAGGATCTAATTAATATGTGGGTTTTGGGAAGTAGATGAGGTAGAACCTACCTGTTTATTATCAAATCTTTGGGAGTTACTTCTACGTTTGCTTATATTGCTATGCTATGCTTGTAGACGTGGATTGGGTGAGTGTATCCATGACAGATGTGAGTACTGTTAATTAATGGTTAACTTAAGGTGGCAACTTTAATTTACATCTGGGTGGATTGAGGCACCCGGGGAACCCAGTGTTGCCTGTATTTTTGGAAATCCCGGGGTACCGTGTGATTCTCCTATGGACTGCCACCCAGGCTCAAAGGGATCATGAGATTATTCATGCTAGAAACTTCCGTGTGCAGTTGCAAGCTACTATGGGCTCTAGCATTGTTGAGAATGTTGTGTGACCTCTTTAAGTGGTAGACTAGCAGATGTAGGGGTTGTAGGTTGGTACTGTCTACCTAGAGTGAAGAGTTAATGCTTCTGAAAGACTATGTCTTGGTCATCCGTTTCTCAAACACCTTGTAGTGCGAGAAATCCAACGGAGGCGATCGAGTCTTGCGGAGAAAAGTGCGCAAACCTCTGCAGAGTGTATAAACTAATCATGCTTAGCCGTGTCCCCGGTTATGGACGTTTTGAGTATCTAGTACATGGATTATCATGTGAATCTCATCATGTTACTTAATTTAAATTGTTGGGTTTAATGTTGAAGCTTAGTTGGGATTGAGTTGGAGTAACCTTCTCAATGTTTAACAACCACCATGATAGTTAAATGAATTTATTCCTTTGTTGTAGGGAAAAAATGGCTTTATGCAAAACTGTAACCGTATAGCTTTCCACCAGCCATATATGCATGTAGTGATAGCATTATTCTTTTCATTACTCTCTATGTGTTACATTGCCAGCATATTCCATGTGTTGACCCGTTTTTCGGGCTGCAACGTTCATGTTGTAGACTTTTCATACGACGAGTAAGGTGCCTTAGGTCATGATCTTTCACTCAGTGTTGCCGTTGGAGTTGATGGACTCGCTTTACCTTCCAAGGCTTTCGCTGTTATCGTTATTTAGATGGCCTTAAGCCATATTTATTGTAATAAGTTCTCTTTTGAGACATTCGATGTAATAAGTGTGTGATTGCTACTCTGTTATAAATCCTTCAAGTACTGTGCATGTCAGCATTACCGATCCAGGGATGACACTGATGCACAGAGATCAGACTGTTTGAGGTCTGGTTGCTACAAGATGGTATCATAGCACACACTGACTATAGAACACGACCACCAAGCTAAAGCCCTAGATCACTACTCTCTTCTCATTTCTAACTCCTCTCCCCTTTTCTACTCTTTAGGATGGCGAATGCAAGGAACAAGTTCGCGCAACCGGATAAAGATACACCCTTTGGACGCCTCTTGAAGGAAGTCACGAAGTACCTGAACATCGGAGTACCAAGCTTCACCGGGACGTACATCGCCACTTTACCAGAAGAGGAGCGTTCGATGATTCAAGTTCAAGTTCCAGGAAGGACGTTCATGCCAGTCACTGAGCCCATAGAGTTTTCTTTTGATGCACCAACCTGGAGTCTAGGAAAGAGCATGGCAGCCCACATCACCATGGGACGCATTGGAGAAGTTTACCACAAGGATCTCAAGGATACCATCTACCAGATTTGTGGGCGCCGATATGAGCAATGGGAGATGATCAACACCAGGAAGGATAGATCTATTGCAGCTTTCATCCAGGAGTTAAACGAGCACATTCGTCGCTAGGAGAACCAGATGTGTGCAGGCATGATTGATCTGAAGAAGGCAATGAACAAGATCACGGAGCTGGAAGAAGAACTCAAGACTACACGCGATGGATATGAGGAGGAAATCGTAAGATTATTGGAGAAGAATGACGACCTGATAAAGAAGATTGGAGTATTCATGGGAGACCCCGCACCAGGAGGAGATGACGACGATTGTACCTGTCCGGAGAACTACATCATCATCGACGACACCGACTCGGACCCTGATGATCGTGATGATGACTTTGTTGATGAAGCTGGAGCAGATATCATGGAGTCTTCGACCGATCAATTTTTCTAGATGACCACCATAACAGTAGTAGTATTTCCCCCATGCATATAGTATAGTCCGAGCACTTTAGTAATGATAGTTAGACCGTTGTATGCCCTTGTTTGAATTGATTGGAGTGATATTATTGTGTTTGTCTCATGTGCATATGGGTAGTGTTTTCCCTCTAGACCTCATTCTATTCTATTTTCTCATCTTTTCTAAACCCTTAGATGCCTCCGAGACGCGACAATGGATTTGCTTTCCCACCGGAGCTCACTCAGTTAATCCAGCAGCAGAATGCATTGATGCAGATACTAGTTCAGAATAAGAATCAAGGGAACAACAACAACAACAACAACAACAATAACAACAACAACAACAACCTACCTACCACCACCACCTGGTGATCACTTAGCCCGTTTCTTGAGGCTTAATCCGCTGGTGTTTTCTAGTAGCACTGAGCCGACAGTTGCAGATGATTGGCTCCGCAAGATTGGAAGGGACTTGACCACTGCAGGATGCACATATGCAGAGAGAGTGCGTTTTGCCGCACATCAACTTGAGGAAGATATAATGAGGCTTATGTGTGATAGAGCGTATCATATCACTGGGTTTGGATGCACCGGCGAAGTTTGCACCAACTCTCGAGGTGAGAAAGGGCAATGCACGGTACCGAAGAGGCTAGCAATGATGGAATGGTAAAAGTGTGTATAATTCATGGACTCACATTAGTCATAAAGAACTCATATACTTATTGCAAAAGTTTATTAGCCCTCGAAGCAAAGTACTACTATGCATGCCCCTAGGGGGATAGATTGGTAGGAAAAGACCATCGCTCGTCCCCGACTGCCACTCATAAGGAAGACAATCAAAGAAACACCTCATGCTTCAAATTTGTCACACAACGGTTACCATACATGCATGCTACGGGACTTGCAAACCTCAACACAAGTGTCTCTACAATCCACAACCACCCACTAGCATGACTCTAATATCACCATCTTTATATCGCAAAACTATTGCAAGGAATCAAACATATCATATTCAGCGATCTACAAGTTTATGTAGGATTTTATGACTAACCATGTGAATGACCAATTCCTGTCATCTCTCTAAATTGATATAAGTGAGGTAAGAGGGTTTAATTCTTTCTACAAAAGATATGCCCACGCTCTAACAAATATAAGTGAAGAAAAAGAGCATTCTACAAATGGCGGTTTTCTATGTGAAGAGAAACAGGCAATCCAAACTTCAAATGATATAAGTGAAGCACACGAAGCATTCTATAAGCCATACTCAAAAGATTTAAGTGAAGTGCAATGAGCATTCTATAAATCAACCAAGGACTATCTCATACCAGCATGGTGCATAAAATAAAAATGAAAACTAAATGCAAAAAACGCTCCAAGACTTGCACATAATGCATAAATGAAACGGATAGGAAAACATACCGATACTTGTTGAAGAAAGAGGGGATGCCTTCCAGGGCATCCCCAAGCTTAGATGCTTGAGTCTCCTTGAATATTTACTTGGGGTGCCTCGGGCATCCCCAAGCTTGAGCTCTTGCCTCTCTTCCTTTTCCTCATATCGGACCTCCTCGTTTAGACACTTCATCCACACAAAACTTCAACAGAAAACTCGGTAAGATCCGTTAGTATAATAAAGCAAATCACTACTCTAAGTACTGTTGCAAACCAATTCATATTTTGTTTTTGCATTGTGTCTACTGTAATATAACTTCTCCATGGCTTAATCCACCGATATAAATTGATAGATTCATCAAAACAAGCAAACTATGCATCAAAAACAGAATCTGTCAAAAACAGAACAGTCTGTAGCAATCTGAACATTCACCATACTTCTGGTACCCAAAAAATTCTAACAAATTAGGAAAAATAAAAAAGTTGTATAGAAAGACAGTTCAAAAAGAATCAGAACCGTTTTATGTTCCAATTAAAAATGTAAAATCGAGCACTACAGCCAAAGTTTCTGTCCTGCATCGTACAAACCAACAAGCATTGTAAACATCCTAAAGGCAAACCTTGGCACATTATTTTTATAATACAATGGAATTGTACAAGGGGATAATTATTTTTGGTGAAAAGTTTCTGTAATCAAGATTCACAAAGTTTCCGTGAGCATGAACAAAGTTCAAGGCTAGCTCCCACTTCAACAATGCTTGTCTCTCTCGCTTTAACTTCCCTTTTTGAAAAGTTTTTAGGTTCCCCTCTTCTTTTTTTAAACTATATAAAAGCACTCAACAGAGATAAATGACTCTCTAAAACTTCCGGGTTGTCTCCCTGGTAGCGCTTTCTTTAAATCCATTAAGCTAGGCATATAGTGCTCAAGTAATGAATCCACCCGGATCCCAAGGTATATCAAAACCAATTTTAATTAACAATTATTTGTAATTTAGTAGTGAGCACAAAGTAACATATATCAAGAAACAACGAAGTCTAACTCTCTTCCTATGCATCGGCATGTCATAAAAGAACAATTCATGCACACATAGTAAAGGCCAATGCATAGTATAAATAGTTTCTTGCAATTCTATCGTGTTGGAAACATAGAGAGGTGGAGATGTAGTTCCTCTCTCATAATAATTGCAAGTAGGAACAGCAAGCACATGCATATTACATTCACCAAAATCATCATGTGCAATGGTAAAAGGCAACCCATCAATATAATCCTTAATAAGCACAAACTTCTCCGATATAGTGTGGTAGGGAGAATTCAAAAAGATAATAGGACTATCATGCATGGGTGCAATAGCAACAATTTCATGTTTAACATAAGGAACTATAGCAAGTTCATCTCCATAAGCATAATTCATATTGGCATCTTGGCCACAAGCATAGCAAGCATAATCAAAAGGGGATATTTCAAGAGAATCAACGGGATCATAGCAATCATCATAGCAATCATCCTTCGGTAAGCACGAAGGGGAATTAAATAATGTATGAGTTGGAGGGTTACTCTCACTAGAAGGTGGGCACGGGTAGCTAATCCGCTCTTCCTCCTTTTGTTCTTCGCTCTCCTCATCATCTTTTTCATCCAATGAGCTCACAGTTTCATCAATTTCTTCTTCCATAGCTTCCTGCAAAATATTAGTCTCTTCTTGGACAGCGGGGTAGGCCTCAATATATAGTTTGACATAGGAATTAGAAGCATAATTATCATAGCAATATTCAAGTATGGCTAAATTTTCAGATTTGTAGAGAGTAGCATCATACTTTTCAATCAAAGAAACAATTTCATATGCACCCTTAAAAGCAACAAATTCTTCAATTTGTTGAACATCATAGTAATTATAAACACCCTTAGCATATGAATATACAATTCCATTATCACTAAACAAGCATTGGTAGGGAAGGTGTTTCTTAGGGTTTTCAGAACAACAAGTAACATCATATAATTCACATAAAGTCCAAGCATAGCATTGCAAATGTTGAATTTGATCCCACAATAGTTTCCCTTTTTCAGATATACGGTGTCGCACATAACAAGCATGCTCATATAAAGATTTGCCCTCAACTAAGCTAGTTGGGGTTTCAGCACGAGCACAAAGGGATCAAAGATGATCCAAGTAAAAGGCTTCAATAGTGTGATAGATTTTGAGTGGTTCTTCAACCATTGGTGCAGTAGCTACAACTAATTTTTTTGTATTTTGCGTTTCCTACCCATAACTAAAGATAGAAAACAACTAAGAACAGCAAATAAAAATTACTTAGTGATAAAGCAAACAAGCACACATGAGAATATTCACCCCACGCTATGACTCCCCGGCAACGGCGCCAGAAAAAGGTCTTGATAACCCACAAGTGTAGGGGATCGCAACAGTTTCCGATAAGTAAGAGTGTCGAACCCAACGAGGAGCTAAAGGTAGAATAAATATTCCCTCAAGTTCTATCGACCACCGATACAACTCTACGCACGCTTGACATTCGCTTTACCTAGAACAAGTATGAAACTAGAAGTGCTTTGTAGGTGTGATAGGAAAGGTTTGCAAGATAATAAAGAACTTGTAAATAAAAAGTAGGGGTTGTTTAGATAAAGAAGCAAGAAAGTAAATATAGCTAGTGTGGAAAAGTGGTGGTAGGAGTTTTGAAATTGTCCCTAAGCAATTGACTATGTTACTAGACCGATAACAAGTTTTATGTGGGAGAGGCATAAGCTAACATACTTTTTCTACTTGGATCATATGCACTTATGATTGGAACTCGAGCAAGTATCCACAACTACTAAAGATTCATTAAGGTAAAACCCAACCATAGCATTAAAGCATCAAGTCCCCTTTTATCCCATACGCAACAATCCCCTTACTCGGGTTTGTGTTTCAGTCACTCACGCAACCCACTATAAGTGAATCATGAACGTATTGCAACACCCTACTGTTGGAAATATGCCCTAGAGGCAATAATAAATTAGTTATTATTACTATATTTCCTTGTTCATGATAATCGTTTATTATCCATGCTATAATTGTATTGAAAGGACACTCAGATACATGTGTGGATACATAGACAACACCATGTCCCTAGTAAGCCTCTAGTTGACTAGCTCGTTGATCAATAGATGGTTACGGTTTCCTGACCATGGACATTGGATGTCGTTGATAACGGGATCACATCATTAGGAGAATGATGTGATGGACAAGACCCAATCCTAAGCCTAGCACAAAGATCGTAGTTCGTATGCTAAAGCTTTTCTAATGTCAAGTATCATTTCCTTAGACCATGAGATTGTGCAACTCCCAGATACCGTAGGAATGCTTTGGGTGTACCAAATGTCACAACGTAACTGGGTGGCTATAAAGGTGCACTACAGGTATCTCCAAAAGTGTCTGTTGGCTTGGCACGAATCGAGACTGGGATTTGTCACTCCAGTTGACGGAGAGGTATCTCTGGGCCCACTCGGTAGGACATCATCATAATGTGCACAATGTTACCAAGGGGTTGATCACTGGATGATGTGTTATGGAACGAGTAAAGAGACTTGCCGGTAACGAGATTGAACAAGGTATCGGCATATCGACGATCAAATCTCGGGCAAGTACAATACCGTTAGACAAAGGGAATTGTATACGGGATCGATTGAGTCCTTGACATCGTGGTTCATCCAATGAGATCATCATGGAACATGTGGGAGCCAACATGGGTATCCAGATCCCGCTGTTGGTTATTGACCAGAGAACGTCTCGGTCATGTCTGCATGGTTCCCGAACCCGTAGGGTCTACACACTTAATGTTCGATGACGCTAGGGTTATAAAGGAAGTTTGTATGTGGTTAATGAATGTTGTTCGGAGTCCCGGATTAGATCCCGGATGTCACGAGGAGTTCCAGAATGGTCCGGAGGTAAAGATTTATATATGGGAAGTCCTGTTTTGGTCACCGTAAAAGTTTCGGGTTTTATCGGTATCGTATAGGGACCACCGGGAGGGTCCCGGGGTCCACCAAGTGGGGCCACCATCCCCGGAGGGCTGCATGGGCCAAGTGTGGGATGGGACCAGCCCTAGGTGGGCTGGTGCGCTCCCCCACAAGGTCCCAAGGTGCCTAGGGTTTGGGGAGGGGGGCGCACCCACCAAACTTGGGGGGCTAGTTTCCCCTCTTCCCCCCCTTTGGCCGCACCCTAGATGGATTTGGGCTGGCCGCTGCCCCTAGGGGTGGAACCCTAGGTGGGGGCGCAGCCCTCCCTCTCCCCCTATATATACTTTAGGACTTTGGGGCTGCCAACAGATGAGTTCGACCTCTCCCTGGCGCAGCCCTACCTCTCTCCCTCCTCTCCCGCGGTGCTTGGCGAAGCCCTGCAGGATTGCCACGCTCCTCCATCACCACCACGCCGTTGTGCTGCTGCTGGACGGAGTCTTCCTCAACCTCTCCCTCTCTCCTTGCTGGATCAAGGCGTGGGAGACGTCACCGGGCTGTACATGTGTTGAACGCGGAGGTGCCGTCCGTTCAACACTAGGATCTCCGGTGATTTGGATCACGACGAGTACGACTCCTTCAACCCCGTTCTCTTGAACGCTTCCGCTTAGCGATCTACAAGGGTATGTAGATGCACTCTCCTTCCCCTTGTTGTTGGTTTCTCCATAGATAGATCTTGGTGACACGTAGGAATTTTTTTGAATTTCTGCTACGTTCCCCAACAGTGGCATCATGAGCTAGGTCTATTGCGTAGATTCTTTGCACGAGTAGAACACAAAGTAGTTGTGGGCGTTGAATATGTTCAATATGCTTACCGTTACTAGTCCAATCTTGATTCGGCGACATTGTGGGATGAAGCGGCCCGGACCGACCTTACACGTACACTTACGTGAGACAGGTTCCACCGACTGACATGCACTTGTTGCATAAGGTGGCTAGCGGGTGCCAGTCTCTCCCACTTTAGTCGGATGGGATTCGATGAAAAGGGTCCTTATGAAGGGTAAATAGCAATTGACATATCACGTTGTGGTTTTTGCGTAGGTAAGAAACGTTCTTGCTAGAAACCCATAGCAGCCACGTAAAACATGCAAACAACAATTAGAGGACGTCTAACTTGTTTTTGCAGGGTATGCTATGTGATGTGATATGGCCAAGAAGAATGTGATGAGTGATATGTGATGTATGAGATTGATCATGTTCTTGTAATAGGAATCACAACTTGCATGTCGATGAGTATGACAACCGGCAGGAGCCATAGGAGTTGTCTTTATTTATTGTATGACCTGCGTGTCATTAAACAACGCCATATAATTACTTTACTTTATTGCTAACCGGTAGCCATAGTAGTAGAAATAATAGTTGGCGAGACAACTTCATGAAGACACGATGATGGAGATCATGATGATGGAGATCATGGTGTCATGCCGGTGACGATGATGATCATGGAGCCCCGAAGATGGAGATCAAAAGGAGCAAAATGATATTGGCCATATGATGTCACTATTTGATTACATGTGATGTTTATCATGTTTATACATCTTATTTGCTTAGAACGACGGTAGTAAATAAGATGATCCCTCATTAAAATTTCAAGAAAGTGTTCCCCCTAACTGTGCACCGTTACGAAAGTTCGTCGTTTCAAAGCACCACGTGATGATCGGGTGTGATAGATTCTAACGTTCACATACAACGAGTAAGCCAGATTTACACACGCGAAACGCTTAGGTTGACTTGACGAGCCTAGCATGGACAGACATGGCCTCGGAACACAAGAGACCGAAACGTCGAGCAGGAGTCGTATAGTAGATACGATCAACATGAAGATGTTCACCGATGATGACTAGTCCGTCTCACGTGATGATCGGACATGGCCTAGTTGACTCGGATCATGTAATCACTTAGATGACTAGAGGGATGTCTATCTAAGTGGGAGTTCATAAGATGAACTTGTTTATCCTAAACATAGTCAAAAGGTTTTTGCAAATTATGTCGTAGCTCGCGCTTTAGTTCTACTGTTTTAGATATGTTCCTAGAGAAAATATAGTTGAAAGTTGACGGTAGCAATTATGCGGACAGTAGAAGGCTTATGTCCTTAATGCACCGCTCGGTCTGCTGGACCTCGAACGTGGTCTGTGGATGTTGCGAACATCTGGCATACACATTTTGATGACTACATGATAGTTCGATAATGTTAAATGGTTTAGAATTGAGGCACCGAAGACATTTTTGAAATGTGGCAGAACATATGAGATGTTTCTAGGGCTGAAATTGGGATTTCAGGCTCGTGCCCACGTCAAGAGGTATAAGACCTCCGACGATTTTCTTAGCCTGCATAATAAAGAAGAAAAGCTCAATCTTGAGCTTGTGCTCAGATTGTCTGAGTACAACAATCACTTGAATCGAGTGGGAGTTGATCTTCCAGATGAAATAGTGATGTTTCTCCAAAGACATTGCCACCAAGCTACTAGAGCTTCGTGATGAACTATAACATAACAGGGATAGATATAATAATCCTTGATCTATTCGCAATGTTCGACACCGCGAATGTAGAAATCAAGAAGGAGCATCAATTGTTGATGGTTAGTGAAACCACTAGTTTTAAGAAGGGCAAGGGCAAGAAGGGGTACTTCATGAAATGGCAAATCAGTTGGTGCTCCAGTGAAGAAACCCAAGGTTGAACCCAAACCCGAGACTAAGTGCTTTTGTAATAAGGGGAACAGCCACTGGAGCAGAATTACCCTAGATACTTGGTAGATGAGAAGGCTGGCGAGGTCGATAGAAGTATATTGGATATACATTATGTTAATGCGTACTTTACTAGTACTCCTAGTAGCACCAGGGTATTAGATACCGGTTCGGTTGCTAAGTGTTAGTAACTCGAAATAAAAGAGCTACGGAATAAACGGAGACTAGCTAAAGGTGAGATGACGATATGTGTTGGAAGTGTTTCCAAGGTTGATGTGATCAAGCATCGCATGCTCCCTCTACCATCGAGATTGGTGTTAAACCTGAATAATTGTTATTTGGTGTTTGCGTTGAGCATAGACATGATTGGATTATGTCTATCGCAATACAGTTGTTCATTTAAGGAGAATAATAGTTACTCTGTTTATTTGAATAATACCTTCAATGGTCTTGCACCTAAAATGAATGGTTTATCGAATCTCGATCGTAGTGATACACATGTTCATGCCAAAAGATATAAGATTGTAATGATAGTACCACCTACTTGTGGCACTGCCATGTAAGTCATATTGGTATAAAACGTATGAAGAAGCTCCATGTTGATGGATCTTTGGACTCACTCATTTTTGAAAAGTTTGAGACATGCGAACCATGTCTATTTGTATGTACGCATGAAGAAACTCCATGCAGATGGATCGTTTGGACTCACTTGATTTTGAATCACTTGAGACATGCAAATCATACCACATGGGCAAGATGACTGAAAGCCTCGTTTTCAGTAAAATGGAACAAGAAAGCAACTTGTTGGAAGTAATACATTTTGATGTGTGCAGTCCAATGAGTGCTGAGGCACGCAGTGGATATCGTTATGTTCTTACTTCACGGATGATTTGAGTAGATACTGTGTATATTTACTTGATGAAACACAAGTATGAATTATTGAATGGTTCAAGTAATTTCAGAGTGAAGTTAAAATCATCGTGACAAGAGGATAAAATGTTTATGATATGATCATAGAGATGAGTATCTGTGTTACGAGCTTTGGCACACAATTAAGACATTGTGGAAATTGTTTCACAATTAATACCGCCTAGAACACCATAGTGTGATGGTGTGTCTGAACATCATAGTTGCACCCTATTGGATATGGTGCGTACCATGATGTCTCTTATCGAATTACCACTATTGTTCATGGGTTAGGCATTAGAGACAACCGGACTCACTTTAATAGGGCACCACGTAATTCCGTTGAGACGACACTGTTTGAACTATGGTTTGGAGAAACCTAAGTTGTCGTTTCTTAAAAGTTTGGGGCTGCGATGCTTATGTGAAAAGGTTTCAGGTTGATGATCTCGAACCCAAAGCGGATAAAAATGCATCTTTATAGGACACCCAAAACAGTTGGGTATACCTCCTATCTCAGATCCGGAAGAAAAAGTAATTGTTTCTAGAAACGGGTCCTTTCTCGAGGAAAAGTTTCTCTCGAAAGAATTGAGTGGGAGGATGGTGGAGACTCGATGAGGTTATTGAACCATCACTTGAACCAGTGTGTAGCAGGGCACAGGAAGTTGTTCATGTGGCACCTACACAAATTGAAGCGAAAGCTGATGATAGAGATCATGATGCTTCGGATCAAGTCACTACCGAACCTCGTAGGTCGACAAGGACGCGTACTACTTCAGAGTGGTACGCAATCCTGTCTTAGAGGTCATGTTGCTAGACAACAATGAACCTACGAGCTATGGAGAAGCGATGGTGGGCCCGGATTCCGACGAATGGCTCGAGGCCATAAAATTCGAGAGAGGATCCATGACTTTGGAAGAAATACTTGATGGTCGTAAGGCCGTTGGGTAAAGATGGATTTTAAAAGGGAGACAGACAATGATGGTAAGTATCACCATTAAGAAAGCTCGACTTGTCGTTAAAGATGTTTTCTAACAAGTTCAAGGAGTTGATTACGGTGAGGCTTTCTCACTCGTAGCGATGCTAAGAGTCTGTTGGAATTGGATTAGCAGTTACTTCATTATTTATGAAATCTTGCATATAGGATGTCAAAACATTGTTTCCTTGACAGTTTTCTTGAGGAAAGGTTGTATGTGATACAACCAGAAGGTTTTTGACAATCCTGAAAGACGCTAACAAGTATGCAAAGCTCCAGCAATCCTTCTAAGGACTGGAGTAAGCATCTCGGAGTTGGAATGTACGCTTTGATGAGATGATCAAAGTTTATGAGAAATTTGTATTTCTGAAGAAGTGAGTGGGAGCACTATAGAATTTCTGATGAGTACATGTTGTTGACATATTGTTGATCAGAAATGATGTAGAATTTCTGGAAAGCATATAGGGTTATTTGAAAAGTGTTTTTCAATAGAGAACCTAGATTAAGCTGCTTGAACATTGAGCATCAAGATCTATGAGGATAGATCAAAAACCGCTCAATGGTACTTTCAAATGAGCACATACCTTGACATGATCTTGAAGGTGTTCAAGATGGATCAGTCAAAGAAGGAGTTCTTGCCTAAGTTGTAAGGTATGAAGTTAAGAGTTAAAGCTCGACCACGGCAGAAGAGAGAGAAAGGACGAAGGTCGTCCCCTATGCTTCAGACATAGGCTCTATAGTATGCTATGCTATGTACCGCACCGGAAGTGTGCCTTGCCATGAGTCAGTCAAGGGGTACAAGAATGATCCAGGAATGGATCATTGGACAGCGGTCAAAATTTTCCTTGGAGAAAATAAAGGACATGTTTCTCGTTTATGGAGCTGATAAAGAGTTCGGCATAAAGGGTTACGTCGATGCAAGCTTTAAACACCTATCTGAATGACTCTGAGTAGCAAACCAGATACGTATAGTGGAGCAACCATTTGGAATAGCTTCAAGTGGAGCGTGGAAGCAGCATTTACAATATGACATAGAGAATTGCGAAGTACATACGGATCTGAATGTTACAGACCCGTTGACTAAAACCTCTCTCAGAAGCAAAACATGATCAAACCCCAGAACTCATTGAGACTTAATCACATGGTGATGTGAACTAGTTTAAGACATCAGTAAACTCTTTGGATGTTGGTCACATGGCGATGTGACCTATTAGTGTTAATCACATGGCGATGTGAACTAGATTATTGACTCTAGTGCAAGTGGGAGACTATTGGAAATATGCCCTAGAGGCAATAATAAATTAGTTATTATTATTATATTTCCTTGTTCATGATAATCGTTTATTATCCATGCTATAATTGTATTGAAAGGAAACTCACATACATGTGTGGATACATAGACAACACCATGTCCCTAGTAAGCCTCTAGTTGACTAGCTCGTTGATCAATAGATGGTTACGGTTTCCTGACCATGGACATTGGATGTCGTTGATAACGTGATCACATAATTAGGAGAATGATGTGATGGACAAGACCCAATACTAAGCCTGGCACAAAGATCGTAGTTCGTATGCTAAAGCTTTTCTAATGTCAAGTATCATTTCCTTAGACCATGAGATTGTGCAACTCCCGGATACTGTAGGAATGCTTTGGGTGTACCAAACGTCAGAACGTAACTGGGTGGCTATAAAGGTGCACTATAGGTATCTCCGAAAGTGTCTGTTGGGTTGGCACGAATCGAGACTGGGATTTGTCACTCCGGTTGACGGAGAGGTATCTCTGGGCCCACTCGGTAGGACATCATCATAATGTGCACAATGTGACCAAGGGGTTGATCACGGGATGATGTGTTATGGAACGAGTAAAGAGACTTGCCGGTAATGAGATTGAACAAGGTATCGGCATACCGACGATCAAATCTCGGGCAAGTACAATACCGTTAGACAAAAGGAATTGTATACGGGATCGATTGAGTCCTTGACATCGTGGTTCATCCAATGAGATCATTGTGGAACATGTGGGAGCCAACATGGGTATCCAGATCCCGCTGTTGGTTATTGACCGGAGAACGTCTCGGTCATGTCTGCATGGTTCCCGAACCCGTAGGGTCTACACACTTAATGTTCGATGACGCTAGGGTTATAAAGGAAGTTTGTATGTGGTTAATGAATGTTGTTCGGAGTCCCGGATTAGATCCCGGATGTCACGAGGAGTTCTAGAATGGTCCGGAGGTAAAGATTTATATATGGGAAGTCCTGTTTTCGTCACCGGAAAAGTTTCGGGTTTTATCGGTATCGTATAGGGACCACCGGGAGGGTCCCGGGGTCCACCAAGTGGGGCCACCATCCCTGGAGGGCTGCATGGGCCAAGTGTGGGACGGGACCAGCCCTAGGTGGGCTAGTGCGCTCCCCCACAAGGTCCCAAGGCGCCTAGGGTTTGGGGAGGGGGGCGCACCCACCAAACTTGGGGGGCTACTTTCCCCTCTTCCCCCCCCTTTGGCCGCACCCTAGATGGATTTGGGCTGGCCGCTGCCCCTAGGGGTGGAACCCTAGGTGGGGGCGCAGCCCTCCCTCTCCCCCTATATATACTTTAGGACTTTGGGGCTGCCAACAGATGAGTTCGACCTCTCCCTGGCGCAGCCCTACCTCTCTCCCTCCTCCTCTCCCGCGGTGCTTGGCGAAGCCCTGCAGGATTGCCACGCTCCTCCATCACCACCACGCCATTGTGCTTCTGCTGGATGGAGTCTTCCTCAACCTCTCCCTCTCTCCTTGCTGGATCAAGGCGTGGGAGACGTCACCGGGCTGTACGTGTGTTGAACGCGGAGGTGCCGTCCGTTCGGCACTAGGATCTCCGGTGATTTGGATCATGACGAGTACGACTCCTTCAATCCCGTTCTCTTGAACGCTTCCGCTTAGTGATCTACAAGGGTATGTAGATGTACTCTCCTTCCCCTCGTTGCTGGTTTCTCCATAGATAGATCTTGGTGACACGTAGGAATTTTTTTGAATTTCTGCTACGTTCCCCAACACCTACAGCGGGAATCCCTCACGCTTGTGCGACACGAAGGGCACAATAGGACAGCAACATAACCACAAGCAAATTAAATCAATCATAGCAATTCATCAACCACCAATAGGACAACAAAAATCTACTCAGACATCATAGGATGGCAACACATCACTGGATAATAATATGAAGCATAAAGCACCATGTTCAAGTAGAGGGTACAACGGGTTGCGGGAGAGTGGACCGCTGGATATAGAAGGGGAAGGTGATGGAGATGTTGGTGAAGATGATGGCGGTGTTGGTGAAGATCGCGGTAATGATGATGGCCCCACCGGAAGCAAGGGGGAGAGAGGCCTCCTTCTTCCTCTTCTTCCTTGACCTCCTCCCTAGATGGGAGAAGGGTTTTCCCTCTGGTCCTTGGCTCCCATGGCTTCGGAGGGGCGAGAGCCCCTCCGAGATTGGATCTATCTCTCTGTTTCTGCGTTCTCTGATTCTGCCTCTTCACTGCTTCCTTTATATCTGGAGATCCGTAACTCCGATTGGGGTGAATCTTTCGCCCATATTTTTCTCATAAAATTAGCTTTCTTGCGGCAAAAGTAGAGCGTCAACCGCCTTACGGGTGGCCCACGAGAGCCCAGGGCGCGCCTGCCTCCCTGGGGCGCGGCCCCATGTCTCGTGGCCACCCCAGACACCGTTTCGCGTTGATTCTTCCTCCGGCAAATCCCAAATATTCCAAAATAATTATCCGTCCGTTTTTATCCCGTTTGGATTCCGTTTTATATCGGTTTTCTACGAAACATAAAACATGCAACAGACAGGAACTGGCATTGGGCACTGGATCAATATGTTAGTCCCAAAAATAATATAAAAAATTGCCAAAAGTGTATGAAAGTTGAAGAATATTGGCATGGAACAATCAAAAATTATAGATACGACGGGGACGTATCACTAATGTAGTAGCCGATGCGCTGAGCCGCAAGAGCCATGTCAACACACTCATGACGAAGAGTTACCCAAGGAGTTAGCCGAGGATCTTGGCGAGCTATGTTTGGAGATAGTTCTGAGAGTATACTTAGCAGCATTGGAGATTCAGTCTACTTTGATGGATAAGATCAGAGAAGCACAAAAACTAACAAGGAGATTGCCGAGATAAGGGCAAAGATGAGAAAAGGAAAAGCTAAGGGATTTCGCGAGGATGAGCACGATACCTTATGGTTTGAGGATCGCGTTTACATGCCTAACGACCCGGAGATCAGGAAGTTGATTCTGCAGGAGGCCCATGATTCACCGTATTCGATTCACCCAGGAAATACCAAGATGTATCTGGATTTGAAAGACACTTTCTGGTGGACCGGAATGAAGAAGGATATTGCGGAGTATGTAGCAGTTTGTGATGTATGTCAGAGAGTGAAGGCAAAGCATCAGAAGCCAGCAGGATTGCTATAGCCATTGCCAATACCCGAATGGAAGTGGGATAAGCTAGGCATGGATTTTATCACGGGATTACCCAGGGCATGTTCAAGCTATGACTCGATATGGGTTGTAGTCGATCATTTGATGAAGGTAGCTTATTTCATCCCAGTAAAGACTACTTATACCAGTGCTAAGTTGGCAAAGATATACATGACCAAGATCGTATGTCTAGATGGAGTTCCGAAGACCATTGTATCAGATAGAGGAACCCAGTTAACCTCAAAGTTCTGGAATCAGTTGTACGAAACTTTGGGTTCCAGGCTAGAGTTTAGTACAACCTTTCATCCACAGACAGATGGACAGACCGAGAGAGTCAATCAGATTTTGGAGGAAATGTTGAGAGCTTGTGCGCTAGATTACAGATCTAGTTGGGACGACAATTTGCCATGTGCAGAGTTCTCTTACAACAACAGTTATCAATCCAGTTTCAAGATGGCCCCTTTTGAAGCTTTGTACGGAAGGAGGCGCAGGACACCGTTGTTGTGGGATGAAGTTGGAGACCGCCAGTTGTTTGGACCAGATTTGATTAAGGAGTCTGAAGAGAAGGTTAAGCTGATACGCGATAGGCTCAAGGTAGCCCAGTCCAGGCAGAAGAGCTATGCAGATTCTAAACGCAAGGAGATAGTTTACGAAGTTGGAGATAGAGTTTATCTTCATGTATCCCCACTTCGAGGACTTAAGCGTTTTGGAGTTAAGGGAAAGTTAGCACCCAGTTTTGTGGGACCATACAAAGTTTTGGAATGTATGTGAGAAGTTGCATACAAGTTGGAGTTGCCTGAAGGATTGTCAGGAGTTCACGATATGTTCCACGTTTCCTAGTTGAAGAAGTGCCATGCAGAGATGGCTGCTATTCCTCTGAGAGATACAGTGCCACTGGAAGCGATTCAGTTGGATAGTGATTTGACCTATGAGGAGAAACCAGTCAAGATTCTCGAGTTTGCGAGCCGAGTCACGCGCAACAAGGTTATCAAGTTCTGCAAAGTTTAGTGGATCCACCATACCGAGGATGAAGCCACCTCGGAGCGAGAGGAAGACCTACAGAAGGACCACCCTCACCTATTTTCTAGCCAACCCGAATCTCGAGGGCGAGATTCATCTTAAGGGGGGTAGGTTTGTAACATCCCAAATTTTTAATTTGGAATGTTATACTTTAGATCATCATTGCATAGCATATTGTGTTGCATTTTGGCTTGATCCTAGAAATTCTATGCAACTCAAGGACCCACGGAGAGAGTTGGGGATTTCGTTATTATCATATTTTAGTGTTTCTCAAATTTTGAAAAGAGGATCTTTTGATTTTAATTATTTTATCTTCATATATTTCTTTTAAAAAATAAGAGAGAGGGAATAAAATGACATTCCCAAAATAAAGAAATATTGGATATTTAATAATAAAATCAAATAAGATTTTATTCAGAGTTTTATCGCTATTTTATTTGAATTAGGAAAAATGCACGTTTTTCAAAATTGCATTTCAGGCCCAAATAAATGTTCACCTTGTCCGGCTTATTTTCAGAGCACGAGAAAAATTTATTTTAGGATTTTTGGAGTCCGTTTAGTATTTCTTTCTTTCTTTTTCTACACGTCAAAATTATTTTAAAAAAAAGGAAACCGACTTCGGGCCATACCCGGCCAGGACACCTCGGGCCGGCTCTTATAAGCCATCGCCCCGGCGCCCCGCCAGCCCAGCCGCCCGCGCCCCTGAAACCCTAACCGTAAGCCACCGCCGCTGCCGACGCCCCGCGCCGCCGCCGCCGACCCTGCCGCCCGACGCCGCCGCTGCCGACGCCACCGTCCACCGCCACCACCTCGTCGGATCCCCGCCACTGCCGGAGGTAGCCCCGCCGCCGCCACAGTTTTCCTCGGAAAACCGTACGGTTTTTTTAGAGACCCCGGTTTATTTTTTTAGATCGGTTCGTCGGTTTTTCTTGATTTAGTTTATTTAGCGGACATTCGTCCGTACGTTCGTTTTAACGAACGTTTTCACCGTTTAGCCGTAGACAGCGAACGTTCGTTCGTTAGCCTGTTCATCAGTTTTTCTTTTACTCGGGTTTTTCGTGATTATTTCCGATCTTGATTTCTGCTCCAATTTTCGTTTTAGTTTATCTTTTCGCTCGTTTATCGGAATCAGGTGATTCAAGCGCCTAGTGTTTCTTCTCGAAACCCTCTTTCCTTTTAACCAACTTAAACAAGTTTTTTCTACTGTAAAACTTGACTTAGGTCCAGATTAGTACACGAAGCTTGTTTCTTTCGCCGTTTGAGTTTCATTGCTTCGTTTGATTTGATTCTTTTTGCAAACCGGAGCTCTTAAGTTGAACTTTTTGGTTAGATCTCCTTTTTGAGTTTTACCTGTGCATTAGATGAGTGCTTATTATATCCTTGTTTGTTTGTGATAGAGTACCCGGAGTGCGCAGCGTGCTACTTCGAGTCTCTAGGTTTCACGAATCATCAACAAGGCAAGTAAGACTTTGATCACACCTCTTTACTACCCAGTTTTGTTGCATTAGATCAATCCTCAAACAATTGCATGGTTAGGATCTGATTAATATGTTGGTTTTGGGAAGTAGATGAGGTAGAACCTATTGTCCTGTTTATTATCAAATCTTTGGGAGTTACTTCTACGTTTGCTTATATTGCTATGCTATGCTTGTAGACGTGGATTGGGTGAGTGTATCCATGACAGATGTGAGTATTGTTAATTAATGGTTAACTTAAGGTGGCAACTTTAATTTACATCTGGGTGGATTGAGGCACCTGGGGAACCCAGTGTTGCCTATATTTTTGGAAATCCCGTGGTACCGTGTCATTCTCCTATGGACTACCACCCAGGCTCAAAGGGATCATGAGATTATTCATGCTAGAAACTTCTGTGTGCAGCCGCAAGCTACTATGGGCTCTAGCATAGTTGAGTATGTTGTGTGACCTCTTTCAGTGGTAGACTAATAGATGTAGGGGTTGTAGGTTGGTACTGTCTACCCAGAGTAAAGAGTTAATGCTTCTAAAATACTATGTCTCGGTCATCCGTTTCTCAAACACCTTGTAGTGCGAGAAATCCAATGGAGGCGATCGAGTCTTGCAGGGAAAAGTGCGCAAACCTCTACTGAGTGTATAAACTAATCATGGTTAGCCGTGTCCCCGGTTATGGACGTTTTGAGTATCTAGTACTTGGATTATCATGTGAATCTCATCATGTTACTTAATTTAAATTGTTGGCTTTAATGTTGAAGCTTAATTGGGATTGAGTTGGAGGAACCTTCTCAATGTTTAACAACCAGCATGATAGTTAAATGAAATTATTCCTTTGTTGTAGGGAAAAATTGGCTTTATGCAAAACTGTAACAATAGAGCTTTCCACCAGCCATATATGCATGTAGTGATAGCATTATTATGTTCATTACTCTCTATGTGTTACATTACCAGCATATTCCATGTGTTGACCCATTTTTCGGGCTGCAACGTTCATGTTGCAGACTTTTCAGACGCCGAGTAAGGTGCCTTAGGTCATGATCTTTCACTCAGTGATGCCGTTGGAGTTGATGGACAAGCTTTACCTTCCAAGCCTTCCGCTATTATCGTTATTTAGATGGCCTTAAGCCATATTTATTGTAATAAGTTCTCTTTTGACATTCGATGTAATAAGTGTGTGATTGCTACTCTGTTATAAATCATTCAAGTACTGTGCGTGTCAGCATTACCGATCCAAGGATGACACTGATGCACAGGGATCTGACTGTTTGAGGTCTGGTCGCTACACAAGGTGAGAAAGGGCAATGCACAGTACTGAAGAGGCTAGCAATGATGGAAAGGTAAAAGTGTGTATAATCCATGGACTCACATTAGTCATAAAGAACTCATATACTTATTGCAAAAGTTTTATTAGCCCTCGAAGCAAAGTACTACTACGCATGCTCCTAGGGGGGAAGTTGGTAGGAGTTAACCATCGCGCGCCCCGATCTCCACTCAAGGGAAGGCAATCAAAAGAGCAACTCATGCAATAAATTTGTTACACAACTTTTACCATACGTGCATGCTACGGGACTTGCCAACTTCAACACAAGTATTCTTTAAATTCATAAGCACCCAACTAGCATGACTCTAATATCACCACCTCCATATCTCAAAACAATTATCAAGTATCAAATTGATCATAGCATCCAATTCACTTCCTATGATAGTTTTTATTATACCCAACTTGGATGCTCATCATTCTAGGACCAATTTTATAACCATAGAAAATACCATGCTGTTCTAAGAGACTCTCAAAATAATATAAGTGAAGCATGAGAGATTAACAATTTCTACAAAATCAAGCCACCGCCGTGCTCTAAAAGATATAAGTGAAGCACTAGAGCAAAACTATCTAGCTCAAAAGATATAAGTGAAGCACATAGAGAATTCTAATAAATTCCAATCAAGTGGGTTTCTCCCAAAAGGTGTGTACAGCAAGGATGACTGTGGTAAACTAAAAAGCAAAGACTAATATCATACAAGACGCTCCAAGCAAAACACATATCATGTGGCGAATAAAAATATAGCTTCAAGTAAAGTTATCGATAGACGAAGACGAAAGTGGGGATGCCTTCCAGTGCATCCCCAAGTTTAGGCTTTTGGTTATCCTTGAATATCTTGGGGTGCCATGGGCATCCCCAAGCTTAGGCTTTTGCCACTCCTTATTCCATAGTCCATCAAATCTTTACCCAAAACTTGAAAACTTCACAACACAAAACTCAACAGGAAATCTCATAAGCTCCGTTAGTGCAAGAAAGAAAAACCACCACATAAGGTAGTGTAATGAACTCATTATTTATTTATATTGGTACTAAACCTACTGTATTCCAACTTCTCTATGGTTCATACCCATCGATACTAGCCATAGATGCATCAAAATAAGGAAACAACACACGAAAAACAGAATCTGTCAAAAACAGAACAGTCTATAGCAAACTGTAACTCTCGAATACTTCTGGAACTCTAAAAATCCTACAAAAATAGGAAGTCCTGGGAAATTTGTCTATTGATCTACAGAAAAAAGAATAAACGTAAAATCACGTTTCTGTGAATTACTAAAATTATTTTCGTGTGCACAAAGTTTCGGTTTTTCGGTAGAATCAAATTAACTATCACCATAGGTTATCCTATAGGTTCTACTTGGCACAAACACTAATTAAAACATGAAAACACATCTAAATAGAAGCTAGATGAAATATTTATTACTAAACAGAAGCAAAAACAAAAAATAAAAAATAAAATTGGGTTGCCTCCCAACTAGCGCTATCATTTAACGCCCCTAGCTAGGCATAAAAGCGAGGATAGATCTAAGTAGTGCCATCTTTGGCACTCAATTCATAAGTAGCTCGCATGATAGATTCATAAGGTAATTTAACTTTCTTTCTTGGAAAGTTTTCCATGCCTTTCCTTAATGGAAATTGAAATCTAATATTCCCTTCCTTCATATCAATAATTGCACCAATCGTTCTAAGGAAAGGTCTACCAAGAATAATATAATAGGACAAGAAAGATTGCCATCCATGTCAAGAACGATAAAATCTACGGGCACATAGTTCATATTTGCAACAATAATAACATCATTGATTCTTCCCATAGGCTTCTTAATGGTGGAATCCGCAAGGTGCAAATTTAAAGAGCAATCATCAAGATCATGGAAACCTAGAATATCACATAAAGTTTTTGGAATCGTGGAAACACTAGCACCCAAATCAGACAAAGCATATCACTCATGATCTTTAATTTTAATCTTTATAGAAGGTTCCCACTCATCATAAAGTTTTCTAGGTATAGAAACTTCCAAATTAAGTTTTTCCTCATAAGATTGCATCAAGGCATCAACAATATGTTTGGTAAAAGCTTTATTTTGACTATAAGCATGAGGAGAATTCAACACGGATTGTAACAAGGAAATACAATCTACTATAATTAAATTCCTTGAAATCCAAGATAGTGGGTTCAATGCTATTTAAAGTCTTTACCTCTCCAATCCCACTTTTACCAAATTTAGCATCAAGATCTAAAAACTCCGAATCATTGGGACGCCTTTTAACTAAAGTTGACTCATCTCTAGTCCCATCATTATTAAGATTCATATTGCAAAAAAAATATTTAATAGGGGACACATCAATAACTTTTATATCTTCATCATTATTTTCATAGGAACTAGAAGAACACGCGTTTACAAATCAATCTTCCTTAGCACGCAATCTAGCGGTTCTTTCTTTGTACTCATCAATGGAAATTCTCATAGCTTTGAGAGACTCATTGATATCATGCTTAGGAGGAGTAGCTCTAAGTTTCAAAGAATCAACATCAAGCGAAAGTCTATCAACGTTCCTAGCCAAATCATGAACTTTAAGCATTTTTTCTTGAAGCAAAGCATTAAAATTATTTTGAGAAATCATAAATTATTTAACACTATTCTAAAAATAAGAGGGCATCTTATTAAAATTTTCATAAGAGTTCTTGTAGGAATTTCCATAATTATTAGAGGAATTACTAGGGAACGGTCTAGGATTAAAGTTTCCTCTATAAGCGTTGTTACCAAAACTATTCCTACCAACAAAATTCACATCCATAGATTCATTATTATTCTCAATCAAAGTAGATAAAGGCATATCATTAGGCTCAATAGGAGCACTCTTAGTAGCAAACAATTTCATAAGTTCATCCATGTTTCCACTCAAAACATTAATTTCTTGTATATCATGCACTTTTTTACTAGTAGATCTTTCGATGTGCCATTGAGAATAATTAGCCATAATGTTATCAAGGAGTTTAGTAGCTTCTCCTAAGGTGATTTCCATAAAAGTGCCTCCCGCGGCCGAATCTAAAAGATTTCTAGAAGCAAAATTCAATTCGGCATAAATTTTTTGTATGATCATCCATAAATTCAAACCATGAGTAGGGCAATTGTGAATCATCAAGTTCATTCTTTCCCAAGATTGGGCAACATGCTCATGATCAAGTTGTTTAAAATTCATAATATCGTTCCTAAGAGAGATGATCTTAGCGGGAGGAAAATACTTAGAGATAAAAGCATCTTTGCACTTATTCCATGAATCAATACTATTCTTACGCAAAGACGAAAACCAAATTTTAGCATGAAATCTAAGTGAAAACGGAAATAACTTGAATTTAACAATATCATTATCCGTATCTTTCTTCTTTTGCATATCACACAAATCAACAAAGTTGTTTAGATGGGTAGCGACATCTTCACTAGGAAGGACGGAGAATTGATCTTTCATAACAAGATTCAGCAAAGCAGCATTGATTTCACAAGACTCAACATCATTAAGAGGAGCAATCGGAGTGCTAAGGAAATCATTATTATTGGTATTGGAAAAATCACACAATTTGGTATTATCTTGCGCCATAGCGACAAGCAATCCTACACACAAGCAAACAAAAAGGCAAGTGAAAGAGAGAGCAGATTGTGAAAGAGAGGGTGAATAAAATGGCAAGGGTGAAGTGGGGGAGAGTAAAACGAGAGGCAAATGACAAATGATGTAATGCGAGGGAGATGAGTTTGTGATGGGTACTTGGTATGTCTTGACTTGAGTGAAGACCTCCCCGGCAACGGCGCTAGAAATCCTTCTTGCTACGTCTTGAGCTTGCGTTGGTTTTCCTTAAAGAGGAAAGGGTGATGCACCAAAGTAGTGTAAGTATTTCCCTCAGTTTTTGAGAACCAAGGTATCAATCCAGTAGGAGGCTCCTCAAAAGTCCCACGCACCTACACAAACAAACAAGAACCTCGCAACCAACGCAATAAAGGGGTTGTCAATCCCTTCACGACCACTTGCGAAAGTGAGATCTGATAGAGATAATACGATAAGATAAATATTTTTGGTATATTTATGATATAGATTGGAAAAGTAAAGATGCAAATAAAAGTAGATGGTAAACTTATATGGTAAAAGATAGACCGGGGGCCATAGGTTTCACTAGTGGCTTCTCTCAAGATAGCATAAGTATTACGGTGGGTGAACAAATTACTGTCGAGCAATTGATAGAAAAGCGAATAATTACGAGATTATCTAGTAATGATCATGTATATAGGCATCACGTCTGTGACAAGTAGACCGACTCCTGCCTGCATCTACTACTATTACTCCACACATCGACCGACTTCTGCCTGCATCTAGAGTATTAAGTTCATAAAGAACAGAGTAACACATTAAGAAAGATGACATGATGTAGAGGGATAAACTCATGCAATATGATATAAACCCCATCTTTTTATCCTCGACAACAACAATACAATATGTGCCTTGCTGTCCCTGTTGTCACTGGGAAAGGACACCGCAATATTGAACCCAAAGCTAAGCACTTATCCCATTGCAAGAAAGATCAATCTAGTAGGCCAAACCAAACTGATAATTCGAAGAGACTTGCAGAGATAACTTAATCACACATAAAAGAATTCAGAGGAGATTCAAATATTTCTCCTAGATAAACTTGATCATAAACCCACAATTCATCGGATCTCGACAAACACACCGCAAAAAGAGTTACATCAAATAGATCTCCAAGAAAATCAAGGAGTACTTTGTATTGAGATTCAAAGAGAGAGAAGAAGCCATCTAGCTAATAACTATGGACCCGAAGGTCTGTGGTAAACTACTCACAACTCATCGGAAGGGCCTTGGAGATGATGTAGAGGCCCTCCATGGTCGATTCCCCCTCCGGCGGAGTGTCGGCGAAGGCTCCAAGATGGGATCTTGCGGATACACAAGGTTGCGGCGGTGGAATTAGTTTTTCGTGGTGCTCCCTGATGGTTTTAGGGTACGTGGGTATATATAGGAGGAAGAAGTAGGTCGGTGGACGCTCGAGGGGCCCACGAGGGTGGGGGGCGCGCCGGGCACCCTCGTGGCTTCCTCCTCTGTTGCTTGACGTCCACTCCAAGTCCCCTGGATCACGTTTGTTCCAAAAAGATCGCTCCCAAAGGTTTCATTCCGTTTGGACTACGCTTGATATTCCTTTTCTTCGAAACACTGAAATAGGCAAAAAATAGCAATTCGGGCTGGGCCTCCGGTTAGTAGGTTAGTCCAAAAATGATATAAAAGTGTAAATTAAAGCCCATAAACATCCAAAACGGGTAATATAATAGCATGGAACAATCAAAAATTATAGATACATTGGAGACGTATCAGCCCCGGGGTCTCTTTTCTATTATATTACATATCTTTTCTATTATATTACATCTCTTTTCCATTATATTGCATCTTGTTTACTATTTTGCAATCTTTACTTTCCAATCTATACAACAAAAATACCAAAAATATTTACTTTACTATTTTTATTAGATTTCACTTTTGCGAGTGATCGTGAAGGGATTGACAACCTCTTTACCACATTGGTTGCAAGGTTCTTGATTGTTTGTGCACGTATTAGGTGACTTGTGTGTCATCTCCTATTGGATCGATACCTTGGTTCTCAAAACTGAGGGAAATACTTACGCTACTTTGCTGCATTACCCTTTCCTCTTCAAGGGAAAAACCAACGCAAGCTCAAGAGGTAGCAAGAAGGATTTCTGGCGCCGTTGCTGGGGAGATCTACGCTAAGTCAAGCCATACCAAGTACCCATCTTAAACTCTTCTCCCTCGCATTACATTATTTGCCATTCGCCTCTCGTTTTCCTCTCCCCCACTTCTAAAACAATTTTCAAAAACCTTTGCCTTTTCTTCACCCATCTTATGTTCGCCTCTTTTCGCTTGCTTCTTGTGTTCTTGTGTGCTGGATTGATTGTTTGTCACGATGGCTCAAGATAATACTAAATTGTGTGACTTTTCCAATACCAACAACAATGATTTTATTAGCACCCCAATTGCTCCTACTACCGATGCTGAATCTTGTGAAATTAATACCGCTTTGTTGAATCTTGTTACGAAAGATCAATTTTCTGGCCTTCCTAGTGAAGATGCTGCAACCCATCTAAACAACTTTGTTGATTTGTGTGATACGCAAAGAAAGATGTGGATAATGATATTGTTAAATTGAAGCTATTTTCGTTTTCACTTAGAGATCGTGCTAAAACTTGGTTCTCTTCTTTGCCTAAGAATAGTATTGATTCATGGAATAAGTGCAAAGATGCTTTTATATCTAAGTATTTTCCTCACGCTAAGATCATCTCTCTTAGGAATGATATTATGAATTTTAAGCAACTTGATCATGAGCATGTTGCACAAGCTTGGGAGAGGATGAAATTAATGATACGTAATTTTCCTACACATGGTTTGAATTTGTGGATGATTCTACAAAAAAATTATGCCGGATTGAATTTTGCTTCTAGAAATCTTTTAGATTCGGCCGCGGGAGGCACTTTTATGGAAATCGCTTTAGGAGAAGCTACTAAACTCCTAGACAATATTATGGTTAACTATTCTCAATGGCACACCGAAAGATCCACTAGTAAAAAGGTTCATGCAATTGAAGAAATTAATGTTTTGAGTGGAAAGATGGATGAACTTATGAAATTGTTTGCTAATAAAAGTGTTTATTCTGATCATAATGATATGCCTTTGTTCACTTTGATTGAGAATAATAATAATTTTATGGATGTGATTTTGTTGGTAGGAACAATTTTGGTAACAACGCGTATAGAGGAAATTTTAATCCTAGGCTGTTTCCTAGTAATTCCTCTAATAATTATGGTAATTACTACAACAACTCTTATGGAAATTTTAATAAGATGCCCTCTGATTTTGAGAACAGTGTTAAAGAATTTATGAGTTTGCAAAAGAATTTCAATGTTTTGGTTGAAGAAAAATTGCTTAAGATTGATGAGTTGGCTAGGAATGTGGATAGAATTTCTCTTGATGTTGATTCTTTGAAGCTTAGATCTATTCCACCCAAGTATGATATCAATGAGTCTCTCAAAGCCATGATAATTTCCATTGATGAGTGCAAAGAAAGAACCGCTAGGATGCGTGCTAAAAAAGATTGCTTTGTGAAAGCGTGTTCTTCTAGTTTTCATGATAATAATGATGAAGATCTAAAAGTGATTGTTGTGACTCCTATTAAATCTTTGTTTTGCAATATGAATCTTGATAAAGATGGGACTGGAGATGAGTCAACTTTAGTTAAAACGCGTCCCAATTATTTGGAGCTTTTAGATCTTGATGCAAAAATTGATAAAAGTGGGATTGGAGAGGTCAAAAGTTTAAGTAGCAATGAACCCACTATTTTGGATTTCAAGGAATTTAATTATGATAATTTCTATTTGATATATTGTATTTCCTTGTTGCAATCCTTGTTAAATTCTCCACATGCTTATAATCAAAATAAAGCTTTTACTAAACACATCGTGGATGCTTTGATGCAATCTTATGAAGAAAATCTTGAACTAGAAGTTTCTATCCCCAGAAAACTTCATGATGAGTGGGAACCTACTATTAAAATTATGATTAAAGATTACGAATGCTATGCTTTGTGTGATTTTGGTGCTAGTGTTTCCACGATACCAAAAACTTTGTGCGATGTGCTAGGTTTCCGTGAATTTGATGATTGTTCTTTAAATTTGCATCTTGCGGATTCCACCATTAAGAAACCTATGGGAATCATTAATGATGTTTTTATTGTTTCAAACAGGAATTATGTGCCCGTAGATTTCATTGTTCTTGATATAGTTTGCAATCCTACATGTCCCCTTATTCTTGATAGTCCTTTCCTTAGAACGATTGGTGCAACTATTGATATGAAAGAAGGAAATATTAGATTCCAATTTCTGTTAAGGAAAGGCATGGAACACTTTCCTAGGAAGAAAATTAAATTTCCTTATGAATCTATTATGAGAGCCACTTATGGATTGCATACCAAAGATGTCAATACCTAGATCTATTTGTGTTTTTATGCCTAGCTAGGGGCGTTAAACGATAGCGCTTGTTGGGAGGCAACCCAATTTTATTTTTGTTCTTTGCTTTTTTCTCCTGTTTAGTAATAAATAATTCATATAGCCTCTATTTAGATGTGGCTTTATGTTTTTATTAATGTTTGTTCCAAGTAGAACCTTTGGGAAGACTTGGGTGGAGTCTTTGCGATCTTGCTGTAAAAAACAGAAACTTTTGTGCTCACGAAAATAGCTGTAAGTTTTTAAAAAAGAGTGCTTTTAGGTTGATTCTTTTTGAAGATGATTAATAGACAAATTCCTCACGTCCAACAATTTATTTCAGAATTTTTAGAGTTACAGAAGTATTCGAAAGTTACAGATTGCTACAGACTGTTCTGTTTTTGACAGATTCTGTTTTTTTTTGTGTTGTTTGCTTATTTTGATGAATCTATGAGTAGTATCAGGGGGGGGGGTATGAACCATAGAGAAGTTGGAATATAATAGGTTTAACACCAATCCTATATACCTAAGAGATTCACCCCACTATTCTATTTA
>NC_041387.1:113283373-113298636 GCF_002162155.2 Triticum dicoccoides | reverse complement strand
ATGAATCTATGAGTAGTATCAGGGGGGGGGGGTATGAACCATAGAGAAGTTGGAATATAATAGGTTTAACACCAATCCTATATACCTAAGAGATTCACCCCACTATTCTATTTATATAAACATGCAAGCTATCCACATCAGCAGAGGGACCCATCATAGATTGACAAGAAATTGTGTGATTAAATGTTTATTTACATGTAGCCATTTCAAGGAAACGGAAGAGACCATCTCTTCCTCTTCAACCTCATGCGTTCTGTTACTAGCGGGAGCCAAAGGGACCGAGCATAAGTTGAAATAACGTATGGAACGACCTATCTCCACATCCCACATCCCATCAAGCCTCCTTAAATTCTTTCCCTATCTACATTACTGCCTGGCGGCTCGGCTACCATATGTGCACGAGGGCGCTCATCCGGCATGACCGCCGGGCCAGCTCGCCTCCGCAGCTCTTAAAGGATTCTCTCTCGCAATTGCCCTGGACGGCGTGGTGCCTGCTTCATCGAGGCGGCGTTTGTGGTCCTCATCTTCCTTCTCTCTGCCAATTCCCGCAAAGGTAGCTCTGCCGTCCCACCTGGAAGGTTTGCTCTGGTCCAGAATTCGACCAGCGGCTGAGTCCAGAGTTGGGTTTGTTTTGGTCTTTGGATGACAATCTGGTAGCCACGCTGGTGTTAGTCATGGAGCAGACGTGACACTGGGTAGGAATTCTTTCCGACCTGAAAGGGACGATCTATATATTGACGACATTGGTCTGGGACTCCATTCACAGAGACGACTTGGAGTAGTGCTGGGTCCAACTCCTCCGGTGGGTGGCGCCCCGGCTGATTCAGAGACGAGCTTCTACAAACTTCAAAGTACAGCAATGACAACTGAGAAATTCAAGGTTATGTACTCTGTTCTCAGATATGTATTATGTTCTACATGATTTGTATTGGGACATAAAATTAAGTATTTCATCCGTCCTCTTCGATATCTATTTTTTTCCACTAATTATTTTCCTGCTCCATGGTGAAGCCACGTTATCACATTGCCAATTCTCTTGCTGTCATACCATCACAAATACCTTTTTTTCTTGGTAGGTTCACCTGTCTATCTCCCTTCGGCCAGTTTCTATTCTCCTAATCGGTAATATAGCACCGATTTGATCCTTTCATTCCATGTTAATCTACAGGTAACCTACCAGCTCAACACCACCTCCAAGGTAATTATCTCTCAAATTTCCTGACCATCTCTTGCTTATTTTTTGTGTGTGATTGCCGAAAGGTTAGTATTGATCGTTTGTGATCCTAATTTTGTGTGTACGCTTTGTATAAGCTTGGCATCAAGAAGATCTTTGTAGACAATTGTGTTTGTGCAAAACAATCATGTTACTAAAGCCCTTGAGAATACGATGGTACCAACCACCGGAGTTAACATTGTTCATCATGTCCACAGGATTGTAATAGTTTTTCACTATTCTAACCATCATGTATAGCAGAGATCTCTAAAAAATTTACCATACAATAGTGCACAAATTAGTTATATTTTATTTGTATACAATTTTTATTTTTGATTTGCTACAAATTCCCGCCGCAACGCGCGGGGTATCACCTAGTATAAATAAAGAATGAGTTCATTACAGTACCTTAAAGTGGTGGTTTATTTTATTATATTAATGGAGCTCATGAGATTTTCTGTTGAAGTTTTGTGTTGTGAACTTTCAAGTTTTGGGTAAGGATTTGATGGATTTTGGAATCAGGAGTGGCAAGAGCCTAAGCTTGGGGATTCCCAAGAAACCCCAAGGTAAAATTCAAGGACAACCAAAAACCTAAGCTTGGGGATGCCTCGGAAGGCATCCCCTCTTTCGTCTTCGTCTATCGGTAACTTTACTTGATGCTATATTTTTATTCACCACATGATATGTGTTTTGCTTGGAGCGTCTTGTATGATTTGAGTCCTTACCTTTTAGTTTACCACAATCATCCTTGTTGTACACACCTTTTGGGAGAGACACGCATGAATCGGAATTTATTAGAATATTCTATGTGCTTCACTTATATCTTTTGAGCTGGATAATATTGATCTAGTGCTTCACTTATATCTTTTTAGAGCACGGCAGTGGTTTTATTTTATAGAAATTGTTAAACTCTCATGCTTCACTTATATTATTTTGAGAGTCTTTTAGAACAACATGGTAATTTGCTTTGGTTATAAAATTAGTCCTAATATGATGGGCATCCAAGATGGGTATAATAAAAACTTTCATATAAAGTGTATTGAATACTATGAGAAGTTTAATTCTTTATGATTGTTTTGAGATATGAAGATGGTGATATTAGAGTCATACTAGTAGAGTAGTTGTGAATTTGAGAGATACTTGTGTTAAAGTTTGTGATTCCCGTAGCATGCGCGTATGGTGAACCGTTATGTGATGAAGTTAGAGCATGATTTATTTATTGATTGTCTTCCTTATGAGTGGCGGTCGGGGACGAGCGATGGTCTTTTCCTACCAATCTATCCCCCTAGGAGCATGCGCATAGTACTTCGTTTCGGTAACAAATAAATTTTTGCAATAAGTATGTGAGTTCTTTATGACTAATATTGAGTCCATGGATTATACGCACTCTCACCCTTCCACCATTGCTAGCCTCTCTAGTACCGCACAACTTTCACCGGTACCATACACCCACCATATATCTTCCTCAGAACAGCCACCATACCTACCTATTATGGCATTTCCATAGCCATTTCGAGATATATTTCCATGCAACTTTCCACCGTTCCGTTTATTATGACCGCTCCATCATAGTCATATTGCCTTGCATGATCATGTAGTTGACATCGTATTTGTGGTAAAGCCACTGTTCAAAAAATTTCATACATGTCACTCTTGAATCATTGCACATCCCGGTACACCACCGGAGGCATTCACATAGAGTCATATTTTGTTCTAAGTATTGAGTTGTAATTCTTGAGTTGTAAGTAAATAAAACTGCGATGATCTTCATTATTAGAGCATTGTCCTAGTGAGGAAAGGATGATGGAGACTATGATTCCCCCACAAGTCGGGATGAGACTCTGGATGAAAAATAAAAAAAAGAGAAAAAAGAGGCCATAAAAAAGAGAGAAAATGCCCAAATAAAAAAATGAGAGAAAAAGAGAGAAGGGGCAATGCTACTATCCTTTTTACCACACTTGTGCATCAAAGTAGCACCATGATCTTCATGATAGAGAGTCTCCTATGTTGTCACTTTCATATACTAGTGGGAATTTTTCATTATAGAACTTGGCTTGTATATTCCAATGATGGGCTTCCTCAAAAAGTTCCCTAGGTCTTCGTGAGCAAGCAAGTTGGATGCACACCCACTTAGTTTCTTTTGTTGAGCTTTCATACACTTATAGCTCTAGTGCATCCATTGCATGGAAATCCCTACTCACTCACATTGATATCTATTGATGGGCATCTCCATAGACCGTTGATACGCCTAGTTGATGTGAGATTATCTTCTCCTTTTTGTCTTCTCCACAACCACCATTCTATTACACCTATAGTGCTATGTCCGTGGCTCATGCTCATGTATTGTGTGAAGATTGAAAAGGTTTGAGAACATCAAAAGTATGAAATAATTTCTTGGCTTGTCGTCGGGGTTGTGCATGATTAAATACTTTGTGTGATGAAGATAGAGCATAATCAGACTATATGATTTTGTAGGGATAGCTTTCTTTGGCCATGTTATTTTGAGAAGACATGATTGCTTTGTTAGTATGCTTGAAGTATTATTGTTTTTATGTCAATATTAAAATTTTGTCTTGGATCTTTCAGATCTGAACATTCATGCCACAATACGAGGCGCTCCCCCACCCTCGTGGGCCCCTCGTAGCTCCACCGACATACTTCTTTTGCCTATATATACTCTTATACCCTATAAACATCAGGGGGAGCCAAGAAACCACTTTTCTATCACCGCAACCTTCTATACCCGTGAGATCCCATCTTGGGGCCTTTTCCGGTGATCTGCCGGAGGGGGAATCGATCACGGAGGGCTTCTACATCAACACCATTGCCTCTCTGATGAAGCATGAGTAGTTTACCATAGACCTTCAGGTCCATAGTTATTAGCTAGATGGCTTCTTCTCTCTCTTTGATTCTCAATACAAAGTTCTCCTTGATGTTCTTGGAGATCTATTTGATGTAATACTTTTTTGCGGTGTGTTTGCCGAGATCCGATGAATTGTGGATTTATGAACAAGTTTATCTATGAATATTATTTGGTTCTTTTCTGAATTCTTATATGCATGATTTGATATCTTTGCAAGTCTATTCGAATTATCAGTTTAGTTTGGCCTACTAGATTGATCTTTCTTGCAATGGGAGAAGTGCTTAGCTTTGGGTTCAATCTTGTGGTGTCCTTTCCTAGTGACAGTAGGGGCAGCAAGGCACGTATTGTATTGTTGCCATCAAGGATAAAAAGATGGGGTTTATATCATATTGCTTGAGTTTATCCTTGTACATCATGTCATCTTGCTTAATGCATTACTCCGTTCTTATGAACTTAATACTCTAGATGCATGCTGGATAGCGGTCGATGCGTGGAGTAATAGTAGTAGATGCAGAATCATTTCGGTCTACTTGACACGGATGTATTGCCTATGTTCATGATCATTGCCTTAGATATCTTCATAATTATGCGCTTTTCTATCAATTGCTCGGTAGTAATTTGTTCACCCACCGTAATACATGATATCTCGAGAGAAGCCACTAGTGAAACCTATGGCCCCCGGGTCTCTTTTCTATTATATTACATCTATTTTCTATTATATTACATCTCTTTTCCATTATATCACATCTCGTTTACTATTTTGCAATCTTTACTTTCCAATCTATACAACAAAAATACCAAAAATATTTACTTTACTATTTTTATTAGATCTCACTTTTGCGAGTGACCGTGAAGGGATTGACAGCCCCTTTATCGTGTTGGTTGCAAGGTTCTTGATTGTTTGTGTGGGTACTAGGTGATTTGTGTGTCGTCTCCTACTTGATTGATACCTTGGTTCTCAAAACTAAGGGAAATACTTACGCTACTTTGCTGCATCACCCTTTCCTCTTCAAGGGAAAAACCAATGCAAGCTCAAGAGGTAGCAAGGCACAATTTTCTGTTCACATTGGGTTGTGCCTCTTTCCTTCCTTCGTCCCTCCTCACAAAGAAAGGCGGTCGTCAATCTTCCATGTCTTATGTGGCCATAAGGCCGTGGGTGCGCGGTGGATTCTGACCCATGCCCACAGGAGGGCTCTATTTTAGGTGATATTTTCTTCGAGTTTTATTAGGATTTGTGCCCTACTAAAGAAGATGAGGAGGCAGTGGCTCCCTGAAGATGGAATAAGTTTCTCCCTGCGTAGCCCTTGTCCCGGTGGTGCGTTTAGTATTGTCAGAGGGCGTGTGGAGGTTTGTCTGCAGCGGATCCCCTAGGATTTAATCGGTGGTTGTCTTTGGTGGATCTACTCGGAGCCGGTCTTTGTTCGTCTTTTTTTTCACGTGTCCTGAGGTTGGATCCTTTCAATCTGAACTTCTCTTCAGGCAGTGGTAGCTGTTCTGGTATGTTGGTCCTATGAAGTCTTAGCATGACGACTTCTCGATTGTCTACTACAACAAATTGTGGCCGGCTCCGGCGAGAGAGGGACGATGACGACGATGCGCTTTCGGCTTGCTTCAGTGCTTGTAGTCTTCGCTAGGTGGTCTGTGAATCTAAATTTAATTTGTATTATTTCTTATGTTCTCTATATTGCCATGATTGAAGATGAATAGATCAAAAATTCACAATTTTTCTTGTCCACATTAATTTTCATCACTAGCGAAATGAACTACCCTATACAACATGTTTACAGCCAAAGGGGCACATGTGCCACTTGACCATTGTGTTGCCTACAAGAAAACCCACTTGCAGCTAACTACAAATTATATTAAGATGGTTATGCTGCCAATTTTAAACAAAAAAAATCTTTAAAAAGGAAAAGGAAGGAGCTATCCTAAAAAGAAAAGTAAACAAATGCTCACACGAGTGTCGTAATCTATAACTACTAATAAAAGAAGGTGTATTTTTCTGAATTTGGTTCGTTCAATGTATAGAATTATTTTTCTCCCATTCCTATATGAGGTGGTACTAGAAATATTTTCCGTCCACGAATAAATAAATTTTCAGACTGGACCTCCAAACCGTGTAGTCAAGGGGCATGCTATGCATCTTTTCTTTCGATCGGGCCACAAAGAGTCAATCCCCTACGTGGGCCAAGGGGCCTGCTCTGTATCTTTTTTTCTTTGATTGGGTCGGCCGCAGGTAAAAAACAAACGCACAAAATGAAATTGGCGTTTTCTTTGTAACCTACGCTTCGAGTAGGCCAATTGCAATTACATAACACATGTTGTGTTGGGCTTCTGCTGGGCCTGAAAAAACACCAACTTAACAAGTCGCTCTTCCTATTATCATCAAATAATACCACCTCACCCTCTTAGAATCAAAACCACCAGTTTAAATACATCTTAGAGTTACCTGTCATCAATCAACTCAATAAGTCAGCTTGGGAATCAATAAGCGGAGTACGCGGATGATGACGTGGGAAGAAGAGAATGAGTCTTGCTAAGTGGTGCGCTTAAATGGCTTGCTGCATAATTAAAGGAGGTTGTTTGTTGTGCGTATTTGGATTTAGCAAGTGGTGCGTAATTAAATGGGAGTGGATGGAATACTACATCGACGAATGCGAAGAAGCTTGACGTCTGGGGTACTAGAGGAGCTCTCCGAGGGAGAGGAGAACAATAGGGCTGGACAAACAAAAATAAGTGGACACATTAGATGGATAACACTGTCTCCCGTTGCAGCACACTCACATTTGTGCAAGTAAAATTTTAAAATGTCATCATGTCAACTGTAATAATATTCCTGTGCTCACATGGGAAGTAACTTTGTTTACTTACGTTTTATTGTATCATGTTATGGAGTTCTATTGCCATGAATATTTGTGTTAAGTTTGGACTTCCATGCCATGTTAGTATGAAAATAACCCTAGCGCTCGAGGCCGCATCTGCTATTCCCTTCTCGCCATCGTTGCCAGCAACCGTGCGGCGGTGGCGGGACTTCCCCTTTGATGGAATCTTCCTCCCCGTACATCCCCTCTCCTCCCCAACTCCGGTTCGCCGTCGCTGCCCCATCCTCTGACGTAGCCGCCATGGATCCAACGGGCACGTCAGTGGATCCGGCCATCCCTGGAGTGGATTTCGCATCTCAGGTTGTCGTTGCTTCTGCCTAGTCCCTGAGCACTGGTTGGGGTGTCCTGTGCGCCACCGCATGTTGGTTCTTCACCCCATGGTGTGGTGGGCATGGCAAGAACTGAATGCCTTCCATCAGCCGGGGTGTAACGCTCCGGATTTGATGCGCCAGGTGTCTCCCAGTTATTCGCCATAGTTGCCATGTCATTTGCTTGCGTGTTGCATTTTGCCATGTCATCATCTGCATCTCATCCGCATGTTTTTCAAAACTTGCATCCGTTCAGGTTCCCCCGGTTCTCTCCGTTGTCCGTTCTGAGCCCGACCACACTCGCACGCGCCCCGGCACCTCTCAGACCTTGTTTCGTGAGAGGGATAAAATTTTTCTCAGAATGGACAGAGGTTTGCTGAGTGGCCTTGGTATAGCACCGGTAGACCGCTCGTCAAATTTCGTTCCATTTGGAGGTCGTTTGATGCCCCAACGGTTAACCGCGTAGCCCGAAACCCCCTTCTCTTTGCGGCCCAGCCGCTCTTCACCACAGCCCATGAGCCCATCCAAACCCCCTCCATGCTCTCGGTCGTTCGATCATGATCGTGTGGGCGAAAACCGCTCCTCATTTGGACTCTCCTACCTCCTCCTATCTATAAATATGCGCCCCTTCCCAAAAATTCGCGGATGAACCCTAGCCTTCTTCCCTCCGCGCCGCCGGACACACCTCCCCACCGGGCCGTACATGTCCGCCGCTACCCTCCACGTCACTCCGACCAGTGGCACCACCACCTCAGCATCGCCACCGTCGCCAGCCACTCCCACGCCGCCACCTCACCCTCGGCCCGCGCCCTCTCTCCCCACCGCGCCGCGGCCCGCGGAGCCCATCCAGGGCCCACGCGAGCCCGACCGCGCCGCCGCCCGCGGAGCCCATCCAGGGCCCACGCGAGCCCGACCGCGCCGCCGCCCGTCCCGAGCACCCACCTCCGCGCCCGAGGCTCCCCGCCGCCGGTCGTCACCCGTCCGCCTCCGCGCCGCCCTGCCGCCTCGCCGGCGCACGTCCGTCCCTCGCCCCAGCGCCACCCGCTGGCTCCACCGGCGACCGCCCCGCCGCGCCTCGCCTCCTCCACTGCCGGAGCCGCCCCGCCGACCTTCGCCGGCGCTCGCCTTCGCCGCCTCCCGTCGCCTCCTGCCCTGCTCCAGCCACCAGGAGCTCGCCGGAGCTCGGCGCCGTGCCTCCTCGCGCCGCCCGTGCCGGGATCCGGCCGGATCCGGCCCGATCCGGCCCGGAGCGCCTCGTCCCCGACCTCTCGACGCCTCTCCAGCCTCCTTCATCCTCTCCAGCCAACTCCGGCGTAGATGCCGGCGAACCTCGATCCACATGCCCCGAAACCCTAGATCCATTTTTGGGAGGTAAATTTCGTCCAAGTCCCTTTAACTTTTCATATTCTGATGCTCTGTTCAACATGCCATAACTCACTGGCCGTAGCTCCGTTTTGCATGAATGATATATTAAAATGTTCATTGTGAGATGCTCCTCATTTTGTTCCATTGTGCCATGCTTGTTTGAGTTCAGATTTATGCCCAAATCATCGTTGCAAGAGTGCATGTTGATGTTAACCTGCTGAAACTGTTATAACTTGGTGATTTGTCTTTTTCGTTGCATTTTGTATGTGCAGCCTATGAGCTTGATGGCTACATGTGTTTTGTACTACATCATGCCATCTTCACTATGGTGCAATCCATGTATTTTTTTTGTGTCTTGTAGTGAGTTCAACAAGCTCGGGAAGTAGGGTACTTGTTACTGTTTTCCTAGTCTGAAATTGTTATATTATGATGCTATGTAAACCTGCTGCTACAAGTCATTCTATGCATAATATGGAGATGTTCACTAAGGATGTTTTGTTATACATGTCATGCCCTATCCATCCATGCCCTTGGTTGCATTTATAGCGTGCTGTAGCTTGTTGTAATCTTGCTCTCGAATTGCTAAATAATGTTGCTGTCAGCCTGTTAACATGAAGTTCAGTTTTTCCATGAGCTTTGCTAGTGATCCATGCACCGTATGAACTTGATCTTACCATGTTTAGCTTCAAAAACATGTATTCTTACTGTTGGTCACCTTGTAATGCCATGTATTGCTCTGTGGTGAGTTGTACAAGCTCACCAATATGCCTACTTATTTTCGTTCCTACCATGTCTGAATCTGTCATATCATTTGCCATATTTGCATGGATGCTACCATCTTTTCTGTTGATCTTTGGAATAAGTTCAGTAAGTGAATATTGTTCTTTGTCTTTAGTACTATCATGCCATGCCTTTGTTTGCCATGTTAAGTTCCTGTAACATGTTGTATGATAGCTCTAAACATTGCAACCTGATGTTATTTCTGCTAAGCCTGTAAACTGTTATTATTTGCAATCTTGCCATGTGTTTTTGAGCATGGTCTACTGATTTCTGGAGATATCTCAGTGTTCATGTTTTGTTATGCTTCATCTATACATCATGTCCATACCTTTTGTTTTCATGTTGAGGTGTTGTAGCATATTGTTTTGATGCTTGATAGATGCCTAGTTGCTGTTTTGGACAGATGTTATATCTTGTTTCATGTGTATGTGGTTAACCGTTGCTCCGTTTTGAGTGTGCTCTATATGAAACTTGCTTAGAATTGCATGTAGTTTCATATTATCGTGTTGCATCCTTGTTTTGGGTGTGTTGCTTGATTTTTGTATGCATTTTGCATCAATGCCATGTTTAACATGTTTTGCTCATATCTTCTAGGCCGTAGCTCTGAACTAAATGAACTTTGTATGTAACTTGACTAGAATTTTGTGTAGATATTCTTTGTGCATCTTAAATTTTTGTTTAACAACTTGAACATAAGGTTTATTCAGATCTGGACCAATTTCGAAATTTGCATATGAGGACTTACTGGATTTGTTATATGTTGTTTCCGGCCTCATTTAAACTAGCTTTGATGTGTTGCTCTTGTATGCATCATCTCTTGCCATGAGTAGCCTCATCTAGATTTGTCATGCATCATGCTTGGTTGCGCATCATGTCTTGTCTATGTGTTGTGTGTTTACCTTGTTGTTTGCTTCTTTCCGGTTGTGCTTCTTCTCGTTAGTTCTTGTTTCGTTGCGATATTGAGGATTCGTTCATCTACGCTTGGTCCGTCTTCGTGGCTTCATCTTCTTCATGGACTCGTTCTTCTTCCTTGCGGGATTTCAGGCAAGATGACCGCTACCCTGGATCTCACTACTATCACTGGTATGCTAGTTGCTTCGTTCTATCGCTATGCTGTGCTACCTATCATTTACTCTTCAATCCTCCCAAATTGCCATGTCAGCCTCTAACCTTTTGCACCCTTCCTAGCAAATCGTTGCTTGGCTATGTTACCGCTTTGCTCAGCCCCTCTTATAGCGTTGGTAGTTGTAGGTGGAGTTAAAGATTGCTCCATGGTGGACATGATTATGTTGGGATATCACAATATCTCTTATTTAATTAATGCATCTATATACTTGGTAAAGGGTGGAAGGCTCGGCCTTATGCCTGGTCTTTTGTTCCACTCTTGCCGCCCTAGTTTCCGTCATACCGGTGTTATGTTCCTTTATTTTGCGTTCCTTACGCGGTTAGGTGATTTATGGGACCCCCTTGACAGTTCGCTTTGAATAAAACTCCTGCAGCAAGGCCCAACCTTGGTTTTAACATTTGCCACCTAAGCCTTTTTCCCTTGGGTTCTGCAGACTCAAGGGTCATCTTTATTTTAACCCTCCCGGGACAGTGCTCCTTCGAGTGTTGGTCCGAACCGAGCAGCATGCAGGGCCACCTCGGGGAAACTTGAGGTCTGGTTTTACTCGTAGCTTGACTTATCTGGTGTGCCCTGACAACGAGGTACGTGTGACTCCTATCGGGATTTGTCGGCACATTGGGCGGCTTTGCTGGTTTTGTTTTACCATTGTTGAAATGTCTTGTAACCGGGATTCCGAGTCTGATCGGGTCTTCCTGGGAGAAGGAATATCCTTCGTTGACCGTGAGAGCTTGTGATGGGCTAAGTTGGGACACCCCTGCAGGGTTTAAACTTTCGAAAGCCGTGCCCGCGGTTATGCGGCAGATGGGAATTTGTTAATATCTGGTTGTAGAGAACTTGACACCAGATCCGAATTAAAACGCATCAACCGCGTGTATAGCCATGATGGTCTCTTTTCGGCGGAGTCCGGGAAGTGAACACGGTTTTGGGTTATGTTTGACGTAAGTAGGAGTTCAGGATCACTTCTTGATCATTACTAGCTTCACGACCGTTCCGTTACTTCTCTTCTCGCTCTCATTTGCGTATGTTAGCCACCACATCATGCTTAGTCACTGCTGCAACCTCACCACTTTACCCCTTCCTTTCCCATTAAGCTTTGCTAGTCTTGATACCCATGGTAATGGGATTGCTGAGTCCTCATGGCTCACAGATTACTACAACAACAGTTGCAGATAAAGGTTATGCGATGATCATGACGTGAGAGCAATGTTTGCTTGTCTTGGAGTTCTTCTTCTGCTTCTTCTTCGATGAGGGGATAGGTTCCAGGTCGGCAGCCTGGGCTAGCAGGGTGGATGTCGTTTGAGTTTCTATTTGTGTTTCATCCGTAGTCGGATGCTAATCTTATGTATGATGTGTTGTTGTATTCATGTGGCATTGTATGCCTCTGGTATGTATCCCCATCTATTGTGTAATGTTGATGTAATGATATCCACCTTGCAAAAGCGTCTCAATATGCGGTTCTATCTTTGGTGGGACTTCGAGTCTCTTTAGGATAGTATCACATATTGGGCGTGACAAGTTGGTATCAGAGCCTCGACTGACCATAGGAGCCCCCTTGATTGTTCGTAGTTGGCCGTTGTCGAGTTTAGAAGAAAACTATTTCTGACTCTAGTTATATCAGAGAGTAGGAATTCTTTTTACTCCTTAGCCCTTCGTCGCTCTGGTAAGAAATCTTGATGTAGGTGTTTTGAATTAGTCCTCTGACCCTTCAAACTTTCTTTAGGATCACGCAGTTGGTCTTTCGATCGTTGGTTCTCATCTCTTTTCATCCGGTGCATTTCTCGTCAAGTTGACTCAAGCCTCTTCGTCTTTGCCAAGTTCAACCCTCAGTTCGCTCTCAACGAAGTTGTTTCTCTGCCCTTAGTTGTCTTCTTTTCCCACCGCCCACCCCTTTTCTTCTCAAAGCCGGAGTCTGTAATCGAGTATCCATCCTACTCGTGCGAAATTTTTGCACTCTCTCCTCAATCATTTCAACCGGCGCTTCTATATTCAATTATTCGTCGTTCTAGTTGCCTGTGTTTTTCCCGCCCTCCCGCCCCTTTTCTTCCCAGAGCCTGAGCCTTTACTCGAGAAATATTTCATTCATGTGGAGCCTCTTCAATATTCCCTCAATTATTTCAACCGGTGAATTCTCTTTTGTTTGACATTCTTCATCTCTTTCCCGGTGGACTCAATTCAAGTTTTCGGTTGATCATATTCTTTTCCTTGGATCAAGTGTTTTCCCTGCTCATTCGCCTCTCGCCAGTTTATCCTTCTGGAGTGTTCAAGACATCTCAAGAGATTCGTCTGTGTTCCAATTAATTCGTGGTTGTCACCTCATTCAAATATTTCAATTGTTCCGGTGCTTCAACTATCTGTTCAACATCCCTTTCCAACGGTGTTCTATTTTAGTGGGCCCTAACCCACAGGTCTTTTCCCAGGATCTTACCTGACTCTTCTAATTCCCCTAGAGTTATTCCAAATTCTTTTAAGAGTTTGACGTAAGAATGCATTTCATCAGGCAGATGCTTTTCCAAGATCGACTTCAAATCATTTCATTGTTGGCTCAACCTCTTTGCTTTCCATTCTACCGGAGTATCTCAGTATTTTGGTGGTGTTTTCCCGTCGTCATTTGAAGACCGAAGAAGAGTTTTCCTCTAAATCTTGTCCGTCCTCTCGAAGATTCGTGGTTCTAGCTTCATATCATCCTCTCGAATTATTTCAGTTTGTCAGATATTCTTTCTTACCCATCCGGAGTATTTCAGGAGTTGATTTCTTTTTCGTTTCATCGGAGGACATCATTCCAGCTGTCGTTCTCTAATTATCCCGGTGCTTCATTCAAGTGCTTTTTAATCAGATCGAGTTCTTCCCGTTCTCTTGCATCTAAATCCCATCAAACATATTTGTTCTTCTAATTCTTCCCGATGATTCATTCTCTTTCATCAGTCATTTTTCTAATTCTTTCGGTGGTTCCTTCGGATTCCCTTTTCCTTGATTATCATATTAATTCATTCGTTCTTCCAAATCCTACCGGTACTTCATGAAGACCTTCTCAAGTTTGTGATGTGTCATTTCTCAATCCTTTTCAAGAGGAATAAGTTGCATGCCAAATCCGCTCGTCACCCATTAAATTTTATGAGGATAAGCATAACGTAATTCTTATTCTTATTTCATCATCGTCTAGTAATCCCTTTTCTTCGAAGTTTGTTCGTGAGGAATAAATTCTAGTTCCAAGTGTTTTCATCTTTTCTTTTCCGGAGTTCAAATTTCCTCGGCCATTTCATCGAAACCTCCATCTAAATCACCCCAAGCGTTAATCTTATTCTTTCATCCTTCATTTCTATCTCATCATCCTTTTGTCACCGGAGTTCTTCATGGTGGTTCTTCATGATTTAATTCATTCTTCAAGAGTTTTCATCAAGATTTTGTTGGTGGAGTTCAAGTATCTTTTCTTCTCGCGTCTCGAAGTGTAATTAATTCTCTGTATTTCTTTTGAAGTGGAGTTTTGCATTTCTTTGTTCTTCTCAGCTATTCAGACATTGGTTGTGGTATAATTTCACCTCAAGTTTTGAGTAGTTTTGATAAGTCCACAACAAGCTTATTCTTTCATTGTTGATTTTCTCAACAACTCCGTTCAACCTTTCCTTCTAAATTCTTTCCATTCCATTCTCTCAATTCTTCCGGAGGCATTGCATTGTTCATCTCGTCAAGTGTCATCCCATCTTGCGAAGTTCTTGTTCTAGTCCTTCCATTTTCAGTCGAAGTGCTGCCTAAATCCTTTCAGTCTTATTCGTTTCTTATCTCGGTCTAACCGGAGTGGTTTGATAGTCTATCTAATTCCGTGAGCTTTCGATTCCCGTCATTCTCGTCGTTCCGCTCTTCTTCTCGAGTGCTCTCGATTCTTTGCTTCTTCTCTTGAGTTCTTGTTTCACGTCATCCCTTTTCCCTTCTGTCTCGGTCCTAAGATCTCGGGACGAGATCTCTTGTTAGTGGAGGAGTGTTGTAACGCCCCGGATTTGATGCGCCAGGTGTCTCCCAGTTATTCGCCATAGTTGCCATGTCATTTTCTTGCGTGTTGCATTTTGCCATGTCATCATCTGCATTTCATCCGCACGTTTTTCAAAACTTGCATCCGTTCAGGTTCCCCCGCTTCTGCCCATTGTCCGTTCTGAGCCCGACCACACTCGCACGCGCCCTGGCACCTCTCAGACCTTGTTTCGAGAGCGGGATAAAAACGTTCTTGGAATGGACCGAGGTTTGCCGAGTGGCCTTGGTATAGCACCGGTAGACCACCTGTCAAATTTCGTTCCATTTGGAGGTCGTTTGATGCCTCAACGGTTAACCGCATAGGCCGAAACCCCCTTCTCTTTGCAGCACAGCCCCTCTTAACCACAGCCCATGAGCACATCCAAACCCCCTCCATGCTCTCGGTCATTCGATCACGATCGTGTGGCCGAAAACCGCTCCTCATTTGGACTCTCCTACCTCCTATCTATAAATATGTGCCCCTTCTCAAAAATTCGCGGATGAACCCTAGCCTTCTTCCCTCCGCGCCGCCGGATACACCTCCCCACCACGCCGGACATGTCTGCCGCTTCCCTCCACGTTGCTCCGACTAGTGGCACGCCGCCACCTCAGCATCGCCACCGTCGCCAGCCACTCCCACGCCGCCACCTCACCCTTGGCCCGCGCCCTCTCTCTCCCCACCACGCCGCGACCCGTGGAGCCCATCCAGGGCCCGCGTGAGCCC
>NC_041387.1:113245071-113283020 GCF_002162155.2 Triticum dicoccoides | reverse complement strand
CGCCCTGCCGCCACACCGGCGCGCGTCCGTCCCTCGTCCCAGCGCCGCCCGCTGGCTCCACCGGCGACCGCCCCGCCGCGCCTTGCCTCCTCCATCGTCGGAGCCGCCCCGCCGACCTTTGTCGGCGCTCGCCTTCACCGCCTCCCGTCGCCTCCTGCCCTGCTCTGGCCACCAGGAGCTCGCCGGAGCTCGGCGCCGTGCCTCTCCGCGCCGCCCGTGCTGGGATCCGACCGGATCCGGCCCGATCCGGCCCGGAGCGCCTCGTCCCCGACCTCTCGACGCCTCTCCGGACTCCTTCCTCCTCTCCGGCCAACTCCGGCGTAGATGTCGGCGAACCTCGATCCGCGTGCCCCGAAACCCTAGATCCATTTTCGAGAGGTAAATTTCGTCCATGTCCTTTTAACTTTTCATATTCTGGTGCTCTGTTTAACATGCCATAACTCACTGACCGTAGCTCTTTTTTGCATGAATGATATATTACAATGGTCATTGTGAGATGCTCTTCATTTTGTTCCATTGTGCCATGCTTGTTTGAGTTCAGATTGATGCCCAAATCATCATTGCAAGAGTGCATGTTGCTATTAACCTGCTGAAACTGTTATAACTTGGTGATTTGTCTTTTTCGTTGCATTTTGTGTGTGCATCCTATGAGCTTGATGGCTACATGTGTTTTGTACTACATCATGCCATATTCACTGTGGTGCAATCCATGTATTTTTTGTGAGTCTTGTAGTGAGTTCAACAAGCTCGGGAAGTAGGGTAATTGTTGTTACTGTTTTGCTAGGCTGAAACTGTTATATTATGATGCTATGTAAACGTGCTGCTACAAGTCATTCTGTGCATAATCTGGCGATGTTCACTAAGGATGTTTTGTTACACATTTCATGATCTATCCATCCATGCCCTTGGTTGCATTTATAGCCTGCTGTAGCTGTTTGTAATCTTGCTATCGAATTGCTAAATAATGTTGTTGTCAGCCTGTTAACATGAAGTTCAGTTTTGCCATGAGCTTTGCTAGTGATCCATGCACCCTATGAACTTACTCTTGCCATTTTTAGCTTCACAAACATGTATTCTTACTGTTGGTCACCTTGTAATGCCATGTATTGCTCTGTGGTGAGTTATACAAGCTCACCAACATGCCTACTTATTGTTGTTCCTGCCATGTCTTAATCTATCATATCATTTGCCATGTTTGCATGGATGCTATCATCTTTTCTGTTGATCTTTGGAATAAGTTCAGTAAGTGAGTATTGTTCTTTGTCTTTAGTACTATCATGCCATGCCTTTGTTTGCCATGTTAAGTTCCTGTAACATGTTGTTTCATAGCTCTAACCATTGCAACCTGATGTTATTTCTGCTAAGCCTGTAAATTGTTATTATTCGCAATCTTGCCATGTGTTTTTGAGCATGTTCAAGTGATTTCTGGAGATAGCTCAGTGTTCATGTTTTGTTATGCTTCATTTGTACATCACGTACATGCCTTTTTTCATGTTGAGGCGCTGTAGCATATTGTTTTGATGCTTGCTAGATGCCTAGTTGCTGTTTCGGACAGATTGTTGTTATATCTTGTTTCATGTGTATGTGGTTAACCGTTGCTTCGTTTTGAGTGTGCTCTATATGAAACTTGCTTAGAATTGCATGTAGTTTCATATTATCATGTTGCATCCTTGTTTTGGGTGTGTTTGCTTGATGTTTGTATGCATTTTGCATCAATGCCATGTTTAACATGTTTTGCTCATATCTTCTAGGCCGTAGCTCTGAACTAAATAAACTTTATATGTAACTTGACTAGAATTTTGTGTAGATCATCTTTGTGCATCTTAACTTGCTGTTTAACAACTTGAACATAAGGTTTATTCAGATCTGGACCAATTTCGAAATTTGCATATGAGGACTTACCGGATTTGTTATATGTTGTTTCCGGCCTCATTTAAACTTGCTTTGATGTGTTGCTCTTGTATGCATCATCTCTTGCCATGAGTAGCCTCATCTAGCTTTGTCATGCATCATGCTTGGTTGCGCATCATGTCTTGTCTATGTGTTGTGTGTTTACCTTGTTGTTTGCTTCTTTCCTGTTGTGCTCCTTCTCATTAGTTCCTGTTTCGTTGCGATCGTGAGGATTCGTTCGTCTATGCTTGGTTCATCTTCGTGGTTTCATCTTCTTCATGGACTCGTTCTTCTTCCTTGCGGGATTTCAGGCAAGATGACCGCTACCCTGGATCTCACTACTATCATTGCTATGCTAGTTGCTTCATTCTATCGCTATGCTGCGGTACCTATCATTTACTCTTCAAGCCTCCCAAATTGCCATGTCAGCCTCTAACCTTTTGCACCCTTCCTAGCAAACCATTGCTTGGCTATGTTACCGCTTTGCTCAGCCCCTCTTATAGCATTGGTAGTTGCAGGTGAAGTTGAAGATTGCTCCATGGTGGACATGATTATGTTGGGATATCACAATATCTCTTATTTAATTAATGCATCTATATACTTGGTAAAGGGTGGAAGGCTCGGCCTTATGCCTGTTGTTTTATTCCACTCTTGTCGCCCTAGTTTCCGTCATACCGGTGTTATGTTCCTTGATTTTGCGTTCCTTACGCGGTTGGGTGATTTATGGGACCCCTTGACAGTTCGCTTTGAATAAAACTCCTCCAGCAAGGCCCAACCTTGGTTTTAACATTTGCCACCTAAGCCTTTTTCCCTTGGGTTCTGCAGACTCAAGGGTCATCTTTATTTTAACCCCCCCGGGCCAGTGCTCCTTCGAGTGTTGGTCCGAACCGAGCAGCCTGCAGGGCCACCTCGGGGAAACTTGAGGTCTGGTTTTACTCGTAGCTTGACTTATCCGGTGTGCCCTGAGAATGAGGTACGTGCGACTCCTATCGGGATTTGTCGGCACATCGGGCGGCGTTGCTGGTCTTGTTTTACCATTGTCGAAATGTCTTGTAACCGGGATTCCAAGTCTGATCTGGTCTTCCTGGGAGAAGGAATATCCTGCGTTGACCATGAGAGCTTGTGATGGGCTAAGTTGGGACACCCCTGCAGGGTTTAAACTTTCGAAAGCCGTGCCCACGGTTATGCGGCAGATGGGAATTTGTTAATATTCGGTTGTAGAGAACTTGACACCAGATCCGAATTAAAACGCATCAACCGCGTGGGTAGCCGTGATGGTCTCTTTTCGGCGGAGTCCGGGAAGTGAACATGGTTTTGGTTTATGTTCGACGTAAGTAGGAGTTCAGGATCACTTCTTGATCATTGCTAGCTTCACGACCGTTCCGTTGCTTCTCTTCTCGCTCTTATTTGCGTATGTTAGCCACCACATCATGCTTAGTCGCTGCTGCAACCTCACCACTTTACCCCTTCCTTTCCCATTAAGCTTTGCTAGTCTTGATACCCATGGTAATGGGATTGCTGAGTCCTTGTGGCTCAAAGATTACTACAACAACAGTTGCAGGTAAACACTACTAGGGGAAACCTTATACACAGAATCTTATCAGTAGCGCGTGTTAAAATGAGGCGCTACTGCTAATTAGCAGTAGCGTGTCTGCCAGAACCGCGCTGTTGTTACCCCCTTAGCAGTAGCGCGACAGGAACAGAACGCGCTACTACTATAATTGCCACACCGTTCCCGACATGCTAGGTATAGTAGTAGCGCCCTTCCAGAAACGACGCTACTACTACGGGTTTTATCAGCAGCGTGTTTTTCCTCCCCACGCTACTGTTAAAGCTATTTTCACCTAACCCCCCGCGCGGCCTGATTCCCTCTCCTTTGTTTCCTCCCCCAATTCCCCACTCTCTCTTCTCCCCCTCGTCGCCTCCGCCTCGCCGCCATCTCACTGCCGTCTCCCCCGACCCCGCCACGCCACCATCTCCCCCGGCCCCGCCTCGCCGCCGTCTACCTCGACCCGCCTCGCCGCTGTCTCCACCGACCCCGCCTCGCCGCGCCTCGGTGCCGCCGTGTCCCCCAACCCCATCTCTCTCCCCGCCCTCTGTAAGCACTCTCCCCTTCCGATCCCTCTTGTTTGCTTAGTATGAACCCTAGCTATTTAGTGCTAGTTAGTATGAAACCTAGGCTATTTTTAGTGCTAGTTAGTGCTAGTTAGTATGAACCCTAGGCTATTTTTAGTGCTAGTTAGTGCTAGTTAGTGCTAGTTAGTATGAACCCTAGGCTATTTTTAGTGCTAGTTGGTGCTAGTTAGTTAGAACTAGGTACTAATTAGCTAGGTACTAGTTTATTTTTATTTATAGTAAGTTTATTTTCAGTAAGAACTAATTGAATTAATAAAACTAGTTAGTAATAACTTTTTGCTATTTTTTAGTTAAAGCAATTTTTCCCGCATCGACGTGGATGATGCGTATCCCGCATCCTCGTCGTTGAGTCATTGGAGGACGACACCTGCTTGACTAGATGGGCCATATCCGGGACTGGGCTCCGCCGGGGTGGTACTGGGAGGCGCTACCTACCCGGGGGCGCAGGTTGGTGAGGAGCCAGCCTGTCGTTGACCCGAACCTTCTTTGGTGGCGGTCGCGTGGGCCAGTGACGGTCCAGAGGCTTCAGGACCCCGCGGAGGTGGTGCGTCACCGTGTCAGTGAGGAGGACGCGCACGTCCGTCGCTACTTGTATGCGTTGGAGCACAGGTTCTCCAATACCTGGCAGGTTCTCCAGGGATCTCACTGGAGATATGATCCCGTGATGGTTCCTTCTCTGTGGGTGTCCACCACCTGCGCCGATACCCGTCGTGTGCTAGGGTTTTAGTTGTATTAGTGATTTTATATGTATGACACTATTTCGGATGTATTAGTGATAATATTCGACGATGTATGAACACGCATGAGATGATTTACTTTTGCTTATTCAATGCATGCTAATTTGAGTCCTATAAGATATTTTGAAATGTATATCTTGTGTTGCTCAAATAGGATATGTGCTTGCCCAAGTGGCCGGTCATGTTTGCAGGTTACACCTCCGAGTGGCCTATGTTTTGCTGGAGTGTTGATTCATTTCCGTTCCGGCAAATTTCAGGCGCTCGATATGTCCTATTTTAGCAAAGGTCATGCCGGATTTTTCCGTGAATTTTGGCATGACTTGTGCCAGAATATGTAGGAAATATCGAGTGCCCCGGATTTGTGTGTTGAGTATCCTGGTAGTTGTCTTCGGTCGATTTTCAATTAATGTTTTAACGATGAACATAGGAAATGTCTAACGACGAAAAGGATTTTGGTATTTGCAGATACTGTGAAGACGAGCGCGGCCTGTGCGACGGAATCTTCCTAGATGATGATAAGCGCTTCAGCATCAAGCTGGACGAGAACTTTGAAGAAGTCACAACGACAAGTCTTTTTTCGTAATTAAGCATGACATATACTTCATTTGCTTCAACTTATAATTTGTTTTACTATTCTACTAGCGTATCCCCTGCCATGCAACAGTTTTTGTATTGGATAAGATAGGTTGCAGTCGTACTATGGAGGTAAAGAAATTTTACTTGAAGACCGAGCATGGTTATATTTTCCACACAACATTATACAATTCAGACGACTACACCTATTTTGGATGCAAAACATGGCGAGCACTATGCAAGACTTATGCATTTGAGCCTGATATGGTTATCACCTTTGATATTCGTCCGGAAGATGATATTGAAGGTAATACTGACATCTGGGTCGATGTGCAGACGCCTCCAGTTATAGCAAAATGTGAGTTTATCAACCATATTTATGTCTTTGATATTGTTTATTCAAAAATAGTTGACAATTAATTTCTATTGATAGCTTATTTCGGTGCAAGCAAACATGTCCAGCGCTTGGTAGACAGGACCGTATACTGTGCCGGGGCTGAACTCAACTGCGAGGAGCTCAGTCATTATGTTTCATGGCTTGCGGATCTTGATACTGTCAAGACAAATTTTCTTCCTGCATTTAGAAATGTTAGTACTGAAAATGTGCGACCAATAGTGTTCGTACTGAACTACGGTCACATCTATTTAGGAAGGATGGTAAGATTTTCAATATTTGTCCTCAGTGCATCTTTTCCATACATTATTTTTGAAGCTAAACTTCATTGCTAAGTATGTTACCATATGGGATCGAGACTAAAGGTACCATGAGTATTATTAGCTTACGACCAAGATATCCTACAGATTACTGTAGTGCATTCAAGATTAGCGACGGATGCTTAATACTGCAAGACTGGACCAAATATGTGATGGGGGAGCGCAGAGAAGTACTAGGGGGCAGCAAACAGAAGCGCAACCCACGATTAGGAGACAGGTTCATCTGCATGCTCCAACTTGATCAAGGAGGAGAGCTACACATGTTTTATGTTATTTTACCTAAGAGAGAGCAGCAGGAGTGATTAGCTAGCTAGAAATGAGTTTGAGGATGATGATGTGCTACACTATTACTATGATGATAAAATAGCTAGTGTTGGTGGTAATAACTATGATGATTATTATTAGCTAGTGTTAGTGGTGATTAAATAAATAAGGTTGGTGGTAATTACTATGATGATGATTAAATAGCTTGTGCTGGCGGATTAGATTCAAGTGGAGGCAACATGTGGTGCACATCGAAAGTACTACTAGTCCAAACTAGATCAAGTTTGGATTAGCAGTATACTTTTGACATGCATCACATATTGCCTCCACTTGAACCTAATCCACCTTCATTTGACACACTGGACATAATGATGTAAACCTCATAACTGGTATTGTATCAATATTTGTACGATGGAGAGAAAACCGCATAAATACACTAAAAATAAAAAAATAAAAAATGAATACTAGTAGCGATGGAGAGAAAACGCGCTGCCACTAGTTTCATTAGCAGTAGCGTGGGGGTGAACAAACGCTGCAACTATTTGTCCTAGCAGTAGCGCGCGCCGGCACGCGTTACTGCTAAGCAATAGTTGTAGCACCTTATTAGTAGCGCGCCTACCTGCGCTACTAGTGAGCACAAAACCAACGCTACTGCTAGGGTTTTCCCTAGTAGTGCGTTATGCGATGATCATGACGCGAGAGCGATGTTTGCTTGTCTTGGAGTTCTTCTTCTGCTTCTTCTTCGATCAGGGGATAGGTTCCAGGTCGGTAGCCTGGGCTAGCAGGGTGGATGTCGTTTGAGTTTCTGTTTGTGTTTCATCCGTAGTCGGATGTTGATCTTATGTATGATGTGTTGTTGTATTCATGTGGCATTCTATGCCTCTGGTATGTATCCCCATCTATTATGTAATGTTGATGTAATGATATCCACCTTGCAAAAGCGTCTCAATATGCGGTTCTATCCTTGGTGGGACCTTCGAGTCTCTTTAGGATAGTATCGCATATTGGGCGTGACACGGGGCTAGACTTGGGAGGCACACCCGACACCAGTACGTGGCATGGGTTGGTCATTCCAGGATGCAATCACATCTCCAAGGTGCAGATCCTGTTGGCTGACGGCATGGCCTCTCTCGTGGGTACACGCGGCTCAAGTGAGGGCTGGTCTAGCGGCGGGGTAGGTCATGGTGGAGCTCTCGTCCATGATGGTGACTTGGCCCGGTATGGTTCTACCGGATCTTGTCCCTAACACTCTTCATCCGACAAGGCATTTTTCTACTGGATGTTAAACTCTTGGATCTGGCCGGTGACGAGTTTCGGTCTTCCTTGTCGAAAATCTATATGGATTGGCGTATGTTGCCCCTGGATATCTAGATTGAAAAGGCTCCGGTCGCGCGCGCTCATATTTTCAGCCAACACGGCCTTAATAGGGCACGGCGCAAATCTTCGCTTTCTTATGAGTGTCATGCGACATGTCTAAGTCAAGATTCTCAAGGCATTGATAAAGGTGGGAAAGTCATGGCGGCTGTGATTGGAGGTCTTGAAGTTTCGGTGGATTGTCTGCCAGGTGTATGGTGGCTTGTTTCAACGGCCTCGGCAAGTGGGGCGGCAACAATGTAGGATTGCATTTTTGGTGGTACTCCCCGAGTACCGAGTCTTGATTCTTAGGGTGAAAACCCAATGTCTGGCCTTTATTGGTTGTACCTAGCAATGGCTTTGTTGAAGGCATTGTTTTGGATGAAGTCAGACTTTCTCCGGGGTGAAAATTCAAGATCTTCGATCGGGCAACGACAACACTTGTGCATTGTTTCCTTCTTGGTGGCGTTGCTTTTGGAGAACCTCTTTTGTATTCTAGGTGTTGTCTTTGGTGGTGGTTAGAGTGCTGCTACTACTAGTGATTATTCACCGTGGTGGGATCTTTTTTCTTTCTTCTGTTTTTATTTTTATTTTTTTGGCTGTATGTATCCTTGATGTCTTTGGACATAAGATACCGAGGCCCGATGTAATTGGTATGTTCGCGATATTAATATATTCAAATGTTAGTATGAAAAGATAAGTTCAATTGCTTTGGTTTACAACCATCAAAATCAAGAAATGTGTCAGACAGTTTAGCTATGCCATTTTCCGTACATAGGAAGACCAGCGTTGGTGCGAGAATGACAACTCACCTAAAGAAAATGTGCAAAAGATTGTGCCGACGTAAACAATTTTCCTGTACGATAGGCCTATTTTCCTATTTATCAATTGCTCTGTAATAAATGGAATAAAAATATTACCCTTGTTTTAACGAAATCGTGGCTTTTTGAATAGGGAAAAAATCATTTGTTAATAAAAAAGGAAAAATAATAAGAACCATGGACGGATTTTTTTATCACAGCTTACTATAGAAACAATCACTTACAGATTAAATTACCTGTTCATCTTCTAAAAAAAATCGCATAAACCAACTGCAAAAAGAAAAAGAAAGGAAAAGTGGTCCATTCTTTTAATACCCCAATGAACCGAAATAAAAAAAAAGTCTATTCACCCCTCACTTCTTCAACATGCTAGAGAAAAAGAAAAGTGGCCTATTAGACATTTCGTGTAGCCCAATGGGCCAAGCCAAATAGCATGTTTACTTTCTTTCTTCATGACAATTGTGGATAATCAGTCTTCATGTATACTGACCTTTGTTTGTTGATTTTTCAGCATTAGATATTAGGAGCTTCCACTCTTGACTTAATTATATTTATTTATTTTGCAATCAACAAAAAAATACAATTGGCAATCCATATTGTAAACATGCTCCAATTCATCAACAATTTTGTACTATAAAAAATAATACCCAAAGGACCAGCCAGGGTAGCCCAACGAATTCCTAAATTCAACTTTAAAATTAAATCATCGTCTTCAGGCTTGTGACGAAAAAGGGTTCCCCGCTTTATATTATAAAACATCCATCCGAACATTCAATTCCCTGGGGCCGCAGCACAAACAAGCCCAAAAGAAAAAATAAGAAAAGAAAAAAGAAACAAATACCGACGCTGGGAGATCAACTAAGCGACGAAGACCGGCAACCGCTGCACCTCTGGAGAAATACCACCACGATCCTAGCCACTGGCGGAGGCCCCCGATGGGCAAGGTATGGCAGCCGCCATACCTTGAGTCTGGGCAAAAGCAAATTTATACATACGCATGTATTGTCGATTGTCTCGTTCCCTCGTTCGAGTGCAGTGAGAAAAAGGCCGCTGGCACACAGGCATGCCGCAAGCACGAGTTGGGCCGACACACACAAGCACGCACGAGTTGGGCCTGTTGGCAAAAACAGGAAACGGTCGAGCTCGTTGATTCCATCGAGCGCCAACCCGCACGCACACGCAAGCGACGAACCCTTGCGCAGCGACAACGGATGGTCAGGTTGCGATCCAGGCGGTCGACTGGCGACGGGATAGGTTACAGCGGCGATGGGCTTGTTGATTGAACGGCGGCGGCGGCAAGCTCCAGCGATGGCAGCAAGGTTGCATTTGATGAGCTATGCCCTAAAAATGCCAAAATGACTTCCGGAACAATTCAAAAAGACCTTGTCACGGCTGATCATTTTTTTCGTGTGGACACTTTCTATGCTGCCATAGATTCCATCACCACAAAGTTTGATCATCATTTTAATGAGGTATCTTAGCAACGACAACAATTGAAAGGGCCTTCTCATCAATGAAAATCATCAAGACTGAGTTGTGCAGCAAGATGACAGATGGTTGGCTTAATGACTTGATGGCTTGCTATATTAAGCCAGAGATCTTCAAAAGTATTGATCTTGGTAAAATTAAGGAAGATTTTTGGAATGGGGGTAGGGCATTGCCATTGCCTGGGTCTTCTAGACGCCATTGAAAGCGTCATCATCGGTATGTTTTAGGTTGTTTTCCTACTGAAACATGCCTACATTTTCATTATATTTGGTTTTTGTTTGTAATGTGTGTTGAATCTTTTGATTTGCATCAAAAGAATTCTTTCCTTAAGACTTCGCCACACCTTAAAATTTTTTCGTCCTCCGCCTTTGATCCTAGCATTCCGGAGCGTCGTGTACCAAGCAACACCTTCAAGAGGAAGTGTGATGGCGCTTCCGCTGTTACCCGAACGAGTCCTAGGGTTTCCCCCGATACGCGGTGGGCAGTGGGGAAGGGGTATACCCGACGCCCTTCAGGAAGGTCTGGCGGCACCCGCTGGTGTCACCGTGTCGGAGCCGGACGAGCCACCAGGGATTTCTCCCGACCCAAACAACCACCACCACCCCGGACTCTTCGTAATGCACCACCCAATTTGTCGCCCACCAGTCTATGCCACCACGGTCACCGAACTAACATCGTCGTCTCGCTGGGGCCACCAACACGAGACCAGGAGGGAAGGAAAGGAGACAATGGCCATGAGGGAAACTACAACTCGACCGGCGGGAGGGGACAACCTCCATCGCTCTCGCGGAGCCGACCAGACGCGACGACAAGGACTTGCCAGGCCCCGACGGCACGGGGATCCAAATGGGTCCGGACAGTCCCTGTACCCACGCTGCAGCACGCCGGCCAACGAAGCCAGCACCGCCCGTAGACCACCGATGCCTTAGCACCACCAGGGAGCAACGCCGCCTCGCCGAGCCGCCGGGCCGAGCCAGCCCAGATCGGGCCCTAACGTGCCCAGATCTTGGCCGAGCAGGCGAAGTCAGCCGCCAGCGCCACTGCGCCTCCTGTGACCAATGGCTGCGTTGCCGTGTCAAGGGCACCCGTGGCCCCATGGGAGCGCCGCCGCCGAGCCACACCGCTGCCGGCCGAGCAGCACCGTCGCCGTCAGGGCGCCCCCACGCCCCCAACGCACGCGTGGGGAAGGAATGGCCCGCCGCCGCTGATACGTCTCCAACGTATCTATAATTTTTGATTGTTCCATGCTATTATATTATCCATCTTGGATGTTTTATATGCATTTATATGCTGTTTTATATGATTTTTGGGACTAACCTATTAACCTAGAGCCCAGTGCCAGTTTCTGTTTTTTCCTTGTTTTTTGAGTTTTACAGAAAAGGAATACCAAACGGAGTCCAATTGACGTGCCAATTTTTGATGATTTTTAATGGACCAAAAGAAGCCCTCGAAGTAAAGGAGTTGGGCCAGAAGAGTCCTGAGCTATCCACGAGGGTGGGGGCATGCCCTCCCCCCTAGGCGTGGGCCCCTGCCTCGTGGTCAACTCGGAGACTCCCCTGACGTGAGACCGATGCCAAAAATTCCTATAAATACCCAAACCTCTAGAAAATAACCTAGATCAGGAGTTCCGCCGCTGCAAGCCTCTGTGGCCACCAAAAAACAATGGGGACCCTGTTCCGGCACCCTGCCGGAGGGGGGATCCCTCACCGGTGGCCATCTTCATCATCCCGGCACTCTCCATGACGAGGAGGGAGTAGTTCACCCTCAGGGCTGAGGGTATGTACTAGTAGCTATGTGTTTGATCTCTCTCTCTCTCTCTCTCTCTCTCTCTCTCGTGTTCTTGATTTGGCACGATCTTGATGTATCGCGAGCTTTGCTATTATAGTTGGATCTTATGATGTTTCTCCCCCTCTACTCTCTTGTAATGGATTGAGTTTTCCCTTTGAAGTTATCTTATTGGATTGAGTCTTTAAGAATTTGAGAACACTTGATGTATGTCTTGCCATGCTTATTTGTGGTGACAATGGGATATTCACGTGATCTACTTGATGTATGTTTTGGTGATCAACTTGCGGGTTCAATGAACTTATGCATAGGGGTTGGCACACGTTTTTGTCTTGACTCTCTGATAGAAACTTTGGGGCACTCTTTGAAGTTCTTTGTGTTGGTTGAATAGATGAATCTGAGATTGTGTGATGCATATCGTATAATCATGCCCACGGATACTTGAGGTGACAATGGAGTATCTAGGTGACATTAGGGTTTTGGTTGATGTGTGTCTTAAGGTGTTATTCTAGTACGAACTCTAGGATAGATCGAACAGAAAGAATAGCTTCGTGTTATTTTACTATGGACTCTTGAATAGATCGATCAGAAAGAATAACTTTGAGGTGGTTTCATACCCTACAATAATCTCTTCATTTGTTCTCTGCTATTAGTGACTTTGGAGTGACTCTTTTTTGCATGTTGAGGGATTGTTATATGATCCAATTATGTTATTATTGTTGAGAGAACTTGCACTAGTGAAAGTATGAACCCTAGGCCTTGTTTCAATGCATTGCAATATCATTTACGCTCACTTTTACCACTTGTTACCTTGTTGTTTTTATATTTTCAGATTACAAAAACCTATATCTACCATCCATATTGAACTTGTATCACCATCTCTTCGCCGAACTAGTGCACCTATACAATTTACCATTGTACTGGGTGTGTTGGGGACACAAGAGACTCTTTGTTATTTGGTTGCAGGTTGTTTGACAGAGACCATCTTCATCCTACGCCTCTCACGGATTGATAAACCTTAGTTCTGCTATTGTCCTACAAACCTCAGCACTTGGAGGCCCAACAATGTCTACAAGAAGAAGGTTGCGTAGTAGACATCAAGCTCTTTTCTGGCGCCGTTGCCGGGGAGGTGAGTGCTTGAAGGTATATCTTTGGATCTTTCAATCGAATCTTTTAGTTTCTTTTTTATCACTAGTTTAGTTTATAAAGTAAAACTAAAAAAATGGAATTGAGTTTGCCTCATACGCTTCATCTTTTTAATATCTTTCGTGAGAATAATGGAAAGGAAAATTGTGCTCAAGTGCTAGAAGAAGAATGCATTAAAATATTTGGTACTAGATCTTTGTATGATGAGCATGATTGCAATGTTGTTAGTATGAATTCCTTGAATATCCATAATGCTAATGATATGCAAAGCCACAAGCTTGGGGAGACTATGTTTGATGAAGATGATATTTTTTGTCCCCAAGTTTTGATGAGCAAATTTATTTTGATGAAAGCATGCCTCCTATTTATGACGATTATTGTGATGATACGTATGCCATAAAGAATAAACATAACCATGAAACTTGTCATCATGATTTTAACTTTCAATTGGATTATGCTTCACATGATAGTTCTGTTGGGAAACGAAGTAATTTCAAAATTTTCCTACGCACACACAAGATCATGGTGATGCGTAGCATTGAGAGGGGGAGTGTATATTCATACCCTTGAAGATCGCTAAGCGGAAGTGTTTATCAACGCGGTTGATGTAGTCGTACACCTTCACGATCCGCCCCGATCAAGTACCGAACGTACGGCACCTCCGCGTTCAGCTCGATGACGTCCTCGCCTTCTTGATCCAGGAAGACGGGCAAAGTAGTAGATGAGTTCCGGCAGCACGGCAGCGTGATGACGTTGTTGGTGAAGAATAATCTCCGCAGGGCTTCGCCTAAGCACTACGGAAACTATGACGGAGGATAAACTAGAAGGGACGGGGTTGCCGGCACACGACTTGGTGTTTCTTGATGTATCTTTGGTGCTAGCCCTGCCCCTCTATTTATATGTTAAGCCCTGGGTCGAAACTTGGAGTTAAAGCCTCCTCAAAGTCGGTTTTGCCCAAAAGGCAAGAGTCCTACACGGACTCCAGGGCTAGATGCCAGGGTTCCCGGCGTCTACCCCCCTAGTTGCCAGGGTTCCTGGCGTCTAGCCTCTGGTCTCCGCAAAACTTCCTTTCGCACTTTCCAAAAGCCTCGTGGGCTTTCCCCTTTGGCCCAACTAACGTGTTCTTGTACCCAAACATTTTGGGAAACATCCAGAACCCCTTCCGGTGAATTCTGGAACCCTTCCGAAGATCAACCACTATTATACCATATATCAAACTTTATCTTCGGACTATTCTGGAGTTCCTCGTCATGTCCGTGACCTCATCCGGGACTCCGAACAACATTCGGTCACCAACATACATAACTCATATAATACTATATCGTCAACGAACATTAACGTGCAGACCCTACGGGTTCGAGAACTATGTAGACATGACCGAGACATCTCTCTGGTCAATAATCAATAGCGGAACCTGGATGCCCATATTGGCTCCTACATATTCTATGAAGACCTTTATCGGTCGAACCGCATAACAACATACGTTGTTCCCTTTGTCATCGATATGTTACTTGCCCGAGATTCGATCGTCGGTATCTCAATACCTAGTTCAATCTCGTTACCGGCAAATCTCTTTACTCGTTATGTAATGCATCATCCTGCAACTAACTCATTAGTCACATTCCTTGCAAGGCTTATAGTGATGTGCATTACCGAGAGGGCCCAGAGATACCTCTCCGACAATCAGAGTGACAAATCCTAATCTTGAAATACGCCAACTCAACAAGTACCTTCGGAGACACTTGTAGAGCACCTTTATAATCACCCAGTTACGTTGTGACGTTTGGTAGCACACAAAGTGTTCCTCCGGTAAACGGGAGTTGCATAATTTCATAGTCATAGGAACATGTATAAGTCATGAAGAAAGCAATAGCAAAATACTAAATGATCAAGTGCTAAGCTAACGGAATGGGTCAAGTCAATCACATCATTCTCCTAATGATGTGATCCCGTTAATCAAATGACAACTCATGTCTATGGCTAGGAAACTCAACCATCTTTGATTCAACGAGCTAGTCAAGTAGAGGCATACTAGTGGTGCTTTATTTGTCTATGTATTCACACATGTACTAAGTTTCTGGTTAATACAATTCTAGCATGAATAATAAACATTTATCATGAACTAAGGAAATAAATAATAAATTTATTATTTCCTCTAGGGCATATTTCCTTCGGTCTCCCACTTGCACTAGAGTCAATAATCTAGTTCACATCATCACGTGAGTTAACACCAATATTCATATCTGTATATGATTAACACCCATAGTTCACATCGTCATGTGACCAACACCCAAAGGGTTTACTAGAGTCAATAATATAGTTCACATCGCTATGTGATTAACACCCAAAGAGTACTAAGGTATGATCATGTTTTGCTCGTGATAGAAGTTTAGTCAACGGGTCTGTCACATTCAGAGCCGTATGTATTTTGCAAATATTCTATGTTTATAATGCTCTGCACGGAGCTACTCTAGCTAATTGCTCCCACTTTCAATATGTATCCAGATTGAGACTTAGAGTCATCTGGATTGGTGTAAAAGCGTGCACTGATGTAACTCTTTACAACGAACTCTTTTATCACCTCCATAATCGAGAAACATTTCCTTAGTCCTTACTAAGGATATTCTTGACCGCTGTCCAGTGATCTACTCCTAGATCAAAATTGTACTCCCTTGCCAAACTTAGAGCAAGGTATACAATAGTTCTGGTACACAGCATAGCATACTTTATAGAACCTATGACTGAGGCATAGGGAATGACTTTTCATTCTCTTTCTATTTTCTGCCATGGTCAGGTTTTGAGTCTTAGTCAACTTCACACCTTGTAACACAAGCAAGAACTCCTTCTTTGACTGTTTCATTTTGAACTACTTCAAAATCTTATCAAGGTATGTACTCATTGAAAAATCTTATCAAGCATCTTGATCTATCTCTTTAGATCCTGATGCTCAATGTGTAAGCAGCTTCACCGAGGTCTTTCTTTGAAAAACTCTTATTCAACTATCCTTTTATGCTATCCAGAATTTCTATATCATTTCCAATCAACAATATGTCATCTACATATAGTTTTAGAAATGCTAGAGAGCTCCCACTCACTTTCTTGTAAATATAGGCTTGTCCAAAAGTCTGTATAAAATCATATGCTTTGATCAACTCATCAAAGCGTATATTCCAACTCCGAGATACTTGCACCAGTCCATAGATGGATCACTGGAGCTTGCACATTTTGTTAGCACTTTTAGGATTGACAAAACCTTCTGGTTGCATCATACATAACTCTTCTTTAATAAATCCATTAAGGAATTGAGTTTTGACATCCATTTGCCAGATTTCATAAAATGTGGCAATTGCTAACATGATTCGGACAGACTTAAGCATCGATACGAGTAAGAAAATCTCATCGTATTCAACGCCTTGAATTTGTCGAAAAACATTTGCGACAAGTCGAGCTTTGTAGATAGTAACACTACTATCAGCGTCTGTCTTCCTCTTGAAGATCCATTTATTTTTTATGGCTTGCCGATCAATGGTCAAGTCCACCAAAGTCCACACTTTGTTCTCATACATGGATCTCATCTCAGATTTCATGGCCTTCAAGCCATTTCGCGGAATCTGGGCTCATCACCGCTTCCTCATAGTTCATAGGTTGATCATGGTCTAGTAACATGACTTCAGAATAGGATTACCGTACCACTCTGGTGCGGACTGTACTTTGGAAGACCTACAGGTTCTGTAGTAACTTAATCTGAAGTTTCATGATCATCATCATTAGCTTCCTCTCTAATTGGTGTAGAAATCACTGGAACTGATTTCTGTGATGAACTACTTTCCAATTCGGGAGAAGGTACAATTACCTTATCATGCTCTACTTTCCTCCCACTCACTTCTTTCGAGAGAAACTCCTTCTAGAAAGGATCCATCTTAGCAACAAATATCTTGCCTTCGGATCTGTGATAGAAGGTGTACCCAACAGTTTCCTTTGGGTATTCTATGAAGACACACTTCTCCGATTTGGGTTTGAGCTTATCAGGTTGAAACATTTTCACATAAGCATCACGGCCCCAAACTTTAAGAAACGACAACTTTGGTTTCTTGCCAAACCACAGTTCATAAGGCATCGTCTCAACGGATTTTGATGGTGCCCTATTTAAAGTGAATGCAGTTGTCTCTAATGCATAACCCCAAAACAATAGTGGTAAATCGGTAAGATACATCATAGATCGCACCATATCCAATAAAGTGCGGTTACGACATTCGAACACACCATTACGCTTTGTGTTCCATGTGGCATGAGCTGTGAAACTATTCCACATTGTTTTTAAATGAAGGCCAAACTCGTAACTCAAATATTCTCCTCTACGATCAGATTATAGAAACTTTATTCTCTTGTTACGATGATTCTCCACTTCACTCTGAAATTCTTTGAAATTTTCAAATGTTTCAGACTTGTGCTTCATTAAGTAGATATACTTATATCTGCTCAAATCATCCGTGAAGGTCAGAAAATAACGATACCCGCCACGAGCATTAACACTCATTGGACCGCATACATCGGTATGTATTATTTCCAACAAGTCAGTAGCTCGTTCCATTGTTTTGGAGAACGGAGTTTTAGTCATCTTGCCCAAAAGGCACGGTTCGCAAGCATCAAATGATTCATAACCAAGTGATTCCAAAAGTCCATCTTTATGGAGTTTCTTCATGCGCTTTACACCGATATGACCCAAACGGCAGTGCCACAAATAAGTTGCACTATCATTATCAACTTTGCATCTTTTGGCATCAATATTGTGAATTTGTGTATCACTACGATCGAGATCCAACAAAGTATTTTCATTGGGTGTATGACCATCGAAGGTTTTATTCATGTAAACAGAAACAAGAATTATTCTCTGACTTTAAAGGAATAACCGTATTGCAAAAACATGATCAAATCATATTCATGCTCAATGCAAACGCCAAATAACATTTATCTAGGTTTAACACTAATCCCGAAAGTATAGGGAGTGTGCGATGATGATCATATCAATCTTGAAACCACTTCCAAAACACATCGTCACTTCACCCTCAACTAGTCTCTATTTATTCTAAAACTCTTGTTTTGAGTTACTAATTTTTAGCAACCGAACAAGTATCAAATACCCAGGGGCTACTATAAACACTAGTAAGGTACACATCAATAACCTGTATATCAAATATACCCTTGTTCACTTTGCCATCCTTCTTATCCACCAAATATTCAGGGCATTTCCGCTTCCAGTGACCATTTCCTTTGTAGTAGAAGCACTCAGTTTCAGGCTTTGGTCCAGCTTTGGGATTCTTCGCAAGAGTGACAACTTGCTTGCCATTCTACATGAAGTTCCCTTTCTTTCCCTTTGCCCTTTTCTTGAAACTAGTGGTCTTGTTAATCATCAACACTTGATGCTCTTTCTTGATTTCTACCTTCATTGATTTCATCATCATGAAAAGCTCGGGAAACGTTTTCGTCATCCCTTGCATACTATAGTTTCATCACGAAGTTCCAGTAACTTGGTGATGGTGACTACAGAACTCTATCAATCACTATCTTATCTGGAAGATTAACTCCCACTTGATTCAAGCGATTGTAGTACCCAGACAATCTGAGCACATGCTCACTAGTTGAGAAATTCTCCTCCATCTTTTAGCTATAGAACTTGTTAGAGACTTCATATCTCTCAACTCGGGTATTTGCTTGAAATATTAACTTTAACTCCTGGAACATCTCATATGGTCCATGACATTCAAAACGTCTTTGAAGTCCCGATTCTAAGCCGTCAAGCATGGTGCACTAAACTATCAAATAGTCATCATATTGAGCTAGCCAAACATTCATAACATCTGCATTTGCTCCTGCAATAGGTCTGTCACCTAGCGGTGCATCAAGGACATAATTCTTTTGTGCAGCAATGAGGATAAACCTCAAATCATGGACCTAGTCCGCATCAATGCTACTATCATCTTTCAACTTAGTTTTCTCTAGGAACATAAAAAACATAGGGAAGCTACAACGCGAGCTATTGATCTACAACATAATTTGCAAAATACTATCAGGACTAAGTTCATGATAAATTAAAGTTCAATTAATCATATTACTTAAGAACTCCCACTTAGATAGACATCCCTCTAATCATCTAAGTGATCACGTGATCCAAATCAACTAAACCATGTCCGATCATCACGTGAGATGGAGTAGTTTTCAAAGGTGAACATCACTATGTGGATCATATCTACTATATGATTCACTCTCGACCTTTCGGTTTCAGTGTTCCGAGGCCATATCTTCATATGCTAGGCTCGTCAAGTTTAACCTGAGTATTCTGCATGTCCAAAACTGTCTTACACCCGTTATATTTGAACGTAGAGCTTATCACACCCAATCATCACGTGGTGTCTCGGCACGAAGAACTTTCGCAACGGTGCATACTCAGGGAGAACACTTATACCCTAAAATTGGTGAGAGATTATCTTATAATGCTACCGTCAATCAAAGCAGAATAAGATGTATAAAATATAAACATCACATGCAATCAAAATATGTGACATGATATGGCCATCATCATCTTGTGCCTTTGATCTCCATCTCCAAAGCATCGTATTGATCTCCATAGTCACCGGCATGACACCATGATCTCCATCATCTTGATCTATATCAATGTGTCATCACATGGTCATCTCGCCAACTATTGCTCTTGCAACTATTGCTATCGCATAGCGATAAAGTAAAGCAATTATTTGGCGCTTGCATCTTATGCAATAAAGAGACAACCATAAGGCTTCTGCCAGTTGCTGATAACTTCAACAAAAGATGATCATCTCATACAACAACTTATATCTCATCACGTCTTGACCATATCACATCACAACATGCCCTGCAAAAACAAGTTAGACGTCCTCTACTTTGTTGTTGCAAGTTTTACGTGGCTGCTACGGGCTGAGCAAGAACTGTTCTTACATACGCATCAAAACCACAACGATATTTCATCAAGTTAGTGTTGTTTTAACCTTCACAAGGACCGGGCGTAGCCACACTTGGTTCAACTAAAGTTGGAGAAACAGACACCCGCCAGCCACCTGTGTGCAAAGCACGTCAGTAGAACCAGTCTCGCGTAAGCGTACGCGTAATGTCGGCCCGGGCCGCTTCATCCAACAATACCGCCGAACCAAAGTATGACATGCTGGTAAGCAGTATGACTTTTATCGCCCATAACTCACTTGTGTTCTACTCATGCATATAACATCTATGCATAAACCTAGCTCGGATGCCACTGTTGGGGAACGTAGCAATTTCAAAATTTTCCTACGCACACGCAAGATCATGGTGATGCATAGCGACGAGAGGGGGAGTGTATCTTCGTACCCTTGAAGATCGCTAGGCGGAAGCGTTTATCAACGCGGTTCATGTAGTCGTACACCTTCATGATCCGCCCCGATCAAGTACCAAACGTACGACATCTCCGCATTCAGCACACGTTTAGATCGATGACGTCCTCGCCTTCTTGATCCACCAAGACGGGCGAAGTAGTAGATGAGTTCCAGCAGCACGACGGCGTGATGATGGTGTTGGTGAAGAACAATCTCCGCAAGGCTTCGCCTAAGCACTACGGAAACTATGACGGAGGATAAACTAGAGGGGACGGGGTTGCCGGCACACAGCTTGGTGTTTCTTGATGTATCTTCGGTGCTAGCCCTGCCCCTCTATTTATATGTTGAGCCCTGGGGTTGAAACTTGGAGTAAAAGCCTCCTCAAAGTCGGTTTTGCCCGAAAGGCAAGAGTCCTACATGGACTCCAGGGCTAGACGCCAGGGTTCCCGGCGTCTACCCCCTAGACGCCAGGGTTCCTGGCATCTAGCCTCTGGTCCCCGCAAAACTTCCTTTTGCACTTTCCAAAAGCCTCGTGGGCTTTCCCCTTTGGCCCAAATAACGTATTCTCGTACCCAAACATTTCGGGAAACATCCGGAACCCCTTCCGGTGAATTCTGGAACCCTTCCGAAGATCAAACACTATTATCCCATATATCAAACTTTATCTCCGGACCATTCCGGAGTTCCTCGTCATGTCCGTGACCTCATTCGGGACTCCAAACAACATTCGGTCACCACAACATACATAACTCATATAATACTATATCGTCAACAAACGTTAAGCGTGCGGACCCTACGGGTTCGAGAACTATGTAGACATGACCGAGACATCTCTCTGGTCAATATCCAATAGCGGAACCTGGACACCCATATTGGCTCCTACATATTCTACGAAGATATTTATCGGCCAAACCGCATAACAACATACATTGTTCCCTTTGTCATCGGTATGTTACTTGCCCGAGATTCGATCATCGGTATCTCAATACCTAGTTCAATCTTGTTACCGGCAAGTCTCTTTACTCGTTATGTAATGCATCATCCCGCAACTAACTCATTAGTCACATTGTTTGCAAGGCTTATAGTGATGTGCATTACCGAGAGGGCCTAGAGATACCTCTCCGACAATCGGAGTGACAAATCCTAATCTCGAAATACGCCAACTCAACAAGTACCTTCGGAGACACCTGTAGAGCACCTTTATAATCACCCAGTTACGTTGTGATGTTTGGTAGCACACAAAGTGTTCCTCCGGTAAATGGGAGTTTCATAATCTCATAGTCATAGGAACATGTATAACTCATGAAGAAACCAATAGCAAAATAATAAACGATCAAGTGCTAAGCTAACGTAATGGGTCAAGCTAACGATCAAGTTACTGTTTTCGTGTGTTCACATGACTATGCTACTGTAGTAATCATGTTTTTTAGCTTTTGTTTCTATAAAGTGCCAAGTAAGACCTTTAGGATAGCTTACGGTGATACTTGTGTTGATCCTGCTGAAAATCAGAAACTTTTGCGCCCAGTAAATTAGTTTTGATAATTCACAGAAACATGATTTTGATCTGATTTGTTTTGATCTGGATTAGTACACAAATTTCTCAGGTTTTTCTAATTTGGTAGGATTTTTGGAGTTCCAGAAGTATACGTGTGGTACAGATTACTACAGACTGTTCTGTTTTTGACAGATTCGGTTTTCTATGTGTTGTTTGCTTATTTTGATGAATCTATGAGTAGTATCGGAGGGTATGAACCATAGAGAAGTTAGAATACAGTACATATTAAACCAATATGAATTTAGAATGAGTTCACAACAATACCTAAGTGGTGATTTATTTTCTTATACTAACGGAGCTTACGAGTTTTCTGTTGAATTTTGTGTTGTGAAGTTTTCAAGTTTTAGGTAAAGATTCGATGGACTATGAAATAAGGAGTGGCAAGAGCCTAAGCTTGGGGATGCCCAAGGCACCCCAAGGTAATATTCAAGGACAACCAAGAGCCTAAGCTTGGGGATGCCCCAGATGGCATCCCCTCTTTCGCCTTCATCTATCGGTAACTTTACTTGGAGCTATATTTTTATTCACCACATGATATGTGTTTTGCTTGGAGCGTCTTGTATGATATGAGTCTTTTCTTTTTAGTTTACCATAATCATCCTTGATGCACACGCCTTTTGAGAGAGACACAACATGATTCGAAATTTATTAGAGTACTCTATGTGCTTCACTTATATCTTTTGAGCTAGACAATTTCGCTCTAGTGCTTCACTTATATCTTTTTAGAGCACGGCGGTGGTCTTATATCTTGTAGAAATTATTGATCTCTCATGCTTCACTTATATTATTTTGAGAGTCTTTTAGAACAGCTAGGTAGCATTCCACATCAAAAATTCTGTTTTTATCATTTACCTACTCGGGGACGAACATGAATTAAGCTTGGAGATGCTTGATATGTCTCCAATGTATCTATAATTTTTGATTGTTCCATGCTATTATATTATCCATCTTGGATGTTTTATATGCATTTATATGCTGTTTTATATGATTTTTGGGACTAACCTATTAACCTAGAGCCCAGTGCCAGTTTCTGTTTTTCCTTGTTTTTTGAGTTTTACAGAAAAGGAATACCAAACGGAGTCCAATTGACGTGCCAATTTTTGATGATTTTTTACGGACCAAAAGAAGCCCCCGAAGTAAAAGAGTTGGGCCAGAAGAGTCCCGAGTTGTCCACGAGGGTGGGGGCACGCCCTACCCCCCTAGGTGTGGGCCCTGCCTCGTGGATGACTCGGAGACCCCCCTGACGCGAGACGGATGCCAAAAATTCCTATAAATACCCAAGCCTCCAAAAAATAACCTAGACCGGGAGTTCCGCCACCGCAAGCCTCTGTAGACACCAAAAAACCAATCAGGACCCTGTTCCGGCACCCTGCCGGAGGGGGCGATCCCTCATTGGTGGCCATCTTCATCATCCCGGCGCTCGCCATGACGAGGAGAGAGTAGTTCACCCTCGGGGCTGAGGGTATGTACCAGTAGCTATGTGTTTGATCTCTCTCTCTCTCTCTCTCTCTCGTGTTCTTGATTTGGCATGATCTTGATGTATCGTGAGCTTTGCTATTATAGTTGTATCTTATGATGTTTCTTTCCCTCTACTCTTTTGTAATGGACCGAGTTTTCCCTTTGAAGTTATCTTATTGGATTGAGTCTTTAAGGATTTGAGAACACTTGATGTATGTCTTGCCGTGCTTATTTGTGGTGACAATTGGATATTCACGTGATCTACTTGATGTATGTTTTTGTGGTAAACATGCGGGTTCAATGAACTTATGCATAGGGGTTGGCAAACGTTTTCGTCTTGACTCTCTGATAGAAACTTTGGGGCACTCTTTGAAGTTCTTTGTGTTGGTTGAGTAAATGAATCTGAGATTGTGTGATGCATATCGTATAATCATGCATACAGATACTTGAGGTGACAATGGAGTATCTAGGTGACATTAGGGTTTTGGTTGATGTGTGTCTTAAGGTGTTATTCTAGTACGAACTCTAGGATAGATCGAACGAAAAGAATAGTTTCGTGTTATTTTACTACGGACTCTTGAATAGATTGATCAGAAAGAATAACTTTGAGGTGGTTTTGTACCCTACAATAATCTCTTCGTTTGTTCTCCGCTATTAGTGACTTTGGAGTTACTCTTTGTTGCATGTTGAGGGATTGTTATATGATCCAATTATGTTATTATTGTTGAGAGAACTTGCACTAGTGAAAGTATGAACCCGAGGACTTGTTTCAACGCATTGCAATATCGTTTACGCTCACTTTTACCACTTGTTACCACTACTAGGAAAAGGCCTACTAATGGCGCACTGGTTTTGCCTACTAATGGCGCATTACCAGTGCGCCATTAGTAGCACGCCATAAGTATTTTTTACTAATGGCGCACCACTGGTGCGCCATTAGTATCTGGTATACTAATGGCGCACCATGCAGTGCGCCATTAGTTTTGCCCACAGTGCGCCACTAGTGTCTTCTATACTAATGGCGCACCACATGGTAGTGCGCCATTAGTAACAATTTTTTAATTTTTTTTTCTTAATCTCAGGTCACTATTTCACCTATGAGATATCCAACACATATATATACAACAAGCATCCATATAACAATCATAGCCAACACACAAGTTCCATCATATATACATACATAGCCAACACACAAGTTTCATCATATATACATACATAGCCAACACAAGTTCCATCATATATACATACATAGCCAACACACAAGTTCCATCATATATACATACATAGCCAACACATAGTTCCATCGTTACATATTACAAAAGTTTCACATTGTTCATCCAACACCGTTATCCATCAATTCACAAAAGTTCCACATTGATACAAAATAAAAACACAAATGGAAAAGAAGCACTCCATCCATGCAAGCTTCCGTGAATTAAATCAAATCTGCAAAATGATGAACAAGAAGTTAGAAGAAGAAAAAGAAGAATACTAGAAGAAGAAGAACACTAGAAGAAGAATAAGAAGAATTTTGGAAAAGAAGAAGAATAAGAAGAAGAGTATAAGCTTATTATGTAAACTTGATCATTTTGTGCTAACATAAGTTATTTTGGAGCTAACCTATAAGAAACTAAGCATATAAGCTCTAAGTTAGTATATTAGAGCCAACTTAGGTAAAATGAAGCTAACCTATATCATTTTGGAAAAAGAAGAAGAATAAGAAAAAGACTATAAGCTTATTATGTAAACTTGATCATTTTGTGCTAACATAAGTTATTTTGGAGCTAACCTATAGGAAACTAAGCATATAAGCTCTAAGTTAGCATATTAGAGCCAACTTAGGTAAAAATGAAGCTAACCTATAGGAAACTAAGCATATTAGAGATAACATAGGTAACTAAGTATATATATACCATTTTGGATAACTAACCTATAGGAGATCTGACATACCTGACAAAGTTCAGTTCTCATGCATTGTTCTTCTCCTTCTCCTTCTCCTTCCTCTCCCTGATGCGCCAAGAGCGGCGAGGCAGTGGAGGCAGTGGAGGCAGTGGGATGTAGTCTTCTACCACAATTGGCGTGGTCATGTCGCCCAGCTGTGCACCGGCGCCACCACCGGTGCGTGGTCATTGTCAGGCACCACCACCTGTTGGGTTTCGTAGTAATTTCAAAAAAATTCCTACGCACACGCAAGATCATGTGATGCATAGCAACGAGGGGAGAGTATTGTCTACGTACCCAACGCAGACCGACTGCGGAAGCGATGACACGACGTAGAGGAAGTAGTCGTACGTCTTCTCGATCCAACCGATCAAGCACCGAAACTACGGCACCTCCGAGTTCGAGCACACGTTCAGCTCGATGACGATCCCCGGACTCCGATCCAGCAAAGTGTCGGGGAAGAGTTTCGTCAGCACGACGGCGTGGTGACGATCTTGATGAACTACAGCAGCAGGGCTTCGCCTAAACTCCGCTACAGTATTATCGAGGAATATGGTGGCAGGGGGCACCGCACACGGCTAAGGAATCGATCACGTGGATCAACTTGTGTCAACTTGTGTGTTTAGAGGTGCCCCTGCCTCCGTATATAAAGGAGGAGAGGAGGGGAGGCTGGCCGGCCAAGGGGGGGGAGGCGCAGGAGAGTCCTACTCCCTCTGGGAGTAGGATTCCCCCTCCAATCCTAGTCCAACTAGGATTCCTCGGAGGGGAAAAGAGGAGGAGGGGGCCGGCCACCTCTCCTAGTCCTAATAGGACTAGGGGAAGGGGGGGGCGCAGCCCAACTAGAGCAGCCCCTTCTCTTTTCCACTAAGGCCCACTATGGCCCAAATAGCTCCCGGGGGGTTCCGGTAACCCTCCCGGTATTCCGGTAAAATCCCGATTTCACCCGGAACACTTTCGATATCCAAATATAGGCTTCCAATATATCAATCTTTACGTCTCGACCATTTCGAGACTCCTCGTCATGTCCGTGATCACATCCGGGACTCCGAACAAACTTCAGTACATCAAAATGCATAAACTCATAATATAACTGTCATCGTAACCTTAAGCGTGCGGACCCTACGGGTTCGAGAACAATGTAGACATGACCGAGACACGTCTCCGGTCAATAACCAATAGCGGGACCTGGATGCCCATATTGGCTCCTACATATTCTACGAAGATCTTTATCGGTCAGACCGCATAACAACATACGTTGTTCCCTTTGTCATCGGTATGTTACTTGCCCGAGATTCGATCGTCGGTATCCAATACCTAGTTCAATATCGTTACTGGCAAGTCTCTTTACTCGTTCTGTAATACATCATCTCACAACTAACATATTACTTGTAATGCTTGCAAGGCTTATGTGATGTGTATTACCGAGAGGGCCCAGAGATACCTCTCCGACAATCGGAGTGACAAATCCTAATCTCGAAATACGCCAACCCAACATCGACCATTGGAGATACCTGTAGTACTCCTTTATAATCACCCAGTTACGTTGTGACGTTTGGTAGTACCCAAAGTGTTCCTCCGGTAAACGGGAGTTGCATAATCTCATAGTCATAGGAACATGTATAAGTCATGAAGAAAGCAATAGCAACATACTAAACGATCGGGTGCTAAGCTAATGGAATGGGTCATGTCAATCAGATCATTCTACTAATGATGTGACCTCGTTAATCAAATAACAACTCATTGTTCATGGTTAGGAAACATAACCATCTTTGATTAACGAGCTAGTCAAGTAGAGGCATACTAGTGACACTCTGTTTGTCTATGTATTCACACATGTATTATGTTTCCGGTAAATACAATTCTAGCATGAATAATAAACATTTATCATGATTATAAGGAAATAAATAATAACTTTATTATTGCCTCTAGTGCATATTTCCTTCAGTCTCCCACTTGCACTAGAGTTAATAATCTAGATTACACTGTAATGAATCTAACACCCATGGAGCTTTGGTGCTGATCATGTTTTGCTCGTGGAAGAGGCTTAGTCAACGGGTCTGCAACATTCAGATCCGTATGTATCTTGCAAATCTCTATGTCTCCCACCTGGACTAGATCCCGGATGGAGTTGAAGCGTCTCTTGATGTGTTTGGTCCTTTTGTGAAATCTGGATTCCTTTGCCAAGGCAATTGCACCAGTATTGTCACAAAAGATTTTCATTGGACCCGATGCACTAGGTATGACACCTAGATCGGATATGAACTCCTTCATCCAGACTCCTTCATTTGCTGCTTCCGAAGCAGCTATGTATTCCGCTTCACATGTAGATCCCGCTACGACGCTTTGTTTAGAACTGCACCAATTGACAGCTCCACCGTTTAATGTAAACACGTATCCGGTTTGCGATTTAGAATCGTCCGGATCAGTGTCAAAGCTTGCATCAACGTAACCTTTTACGATGAGCTCTTTGTCACCTCCATATACGAGAAACATATCCTTAGTCCTTTTCAGGTATTTCAGGATGTTCTTGACCGTTGTCCAGTGATCCACTCCTGGATTACTTTGGTACCTCCCTGCTAAACTTATAGCAAGGCACACATCAGGTCTGGTACACAGCATTGCATACATGATAGAGCCTATGGCTGATGCATAGGGAACATCTTTCATATTTTCTCTATCTTCTGCATTGGTCGGGCATTGAGTCTTACTCAATTTCACACCTTGTAACACAGGCAAGAACCCTTTCTTTGCTTGATCCATTTTGAACTTCTTCAAAATTTTGTCAAGGTATGTGCTTTGTGAAAGTCCAATTAAGCGTTTTGATCTATCTCTATAGATCTTAATGCCTAATATGTAAGCAGCTTCACCGAGGTCTTTCATTGAAAAACTTTTATTCAAGTATCCCTTTATGCTATCCAGAAATTCTATATCATTTCCAATCAGTAATATGTCATCCACATATAATATCAGAAATGCTACAGAGCTCCCACTCACTTTCTTGTAAATACAGGCTTCTCCGAAAGTCTGTATAAAACCAAATGCTTTGATCACACTATCAAAACGTTTATTCCAACTCCGAGAGGCTTGCACCAGTCCATAAATGGATCGCTGGAGCTTGCACACTTTGTTAGCTCCCTTTGGATCGACAAAACCTTCTGGTTGCATCATATACAACTCTTCTTCCAGAAATCCATTCAGGAATGCAGTTTTGACATCCATTTGCCAAATTTCATAATCATAAAATGCGGTAATTGCTAACATGATTCGGACGGACTTAAGCATCGCTACGGGTGAGAAGGTCTCATCGTAGTCAATCCCTTGAACTTGCTGAAAACCTTTTGCGACAAGTCGAGCTTTGTAGACAGTAACATTACCATCAACGTCAATCTTCTTCTTAAAGATCCATTTATTCTCAATTGCTTGCCGATCATCGGGCAAGTCAACCAAAGTCCATACTTTGTTCTCATACATGGATCCCATCTCAGATTTCATGGCTTCAAGCCACTTTGCGGAATCTGGGCTCACCATCGCTTCTTCATAGTTCGTAGGTTCATCATGATCTAGTAGCATGACCTCCAGAACAGGATTACCGTACCACTCTGGTGCGGATCTTACTCTGGTTGATCTACGAGGTTCAGCAATATCTTGATCTGAAGTTTCATGATCATTATCATTGGCTTCCTCACTAACTGGTGTAGGTGTCACTGAAACAGTTTTCTGTGATGAACTACTTTCCAGTAAGGGAGCGGGTACAATTACCTCGTCAAGTTCTACTTTCCTCCCACTCACTTCTTTCGAGAGAAACTCCTTCTCTAGAAATGATCCATTCTTAGCAACGAATGTCTTGCCTTCGGATCTGTGATAGAAGGTGTACCCAACAGTTTCCTTTGGGTATCCTATGAAGACACATTTCTCCGATTTGGGTTCGAGCTTATCAGGTTGAAGCTTTTTCACATAAGCACCGCAGCCCCAAACTTTAAGAAACGACAACTTTGGTTTCTTGCCAAACCACAGTTCATAAGGCGTCGTCTCAACGGATTTTGATGGTGCCCTATTTAACGTGAATGCGGCCGTCTCTAAAGCATATCCCCAAAAAGATAGCGGTAAATCAGTAAGAGACATCATAGATCGCACCATATCTAGTAAAGTACGATTACGACGTTCGGACACACCATTACGCTGTGGTGTTCCGGGTGGCGTGAGTTGCGAAACTATTCCACAGTTTTTCAAATGTACACTAAACTCGTAACTCAAACATTCTCCTCCACGATCAGATCGTAGAAACTTTATTTTCTTGTTACGATGATTTTCAACTTCACTCTGAAATTCTTTGAACTTTTCAAATGTTTCAGACTTATGTTTCATTAAGTAGATATACCCATATCTGCTTAAATCATCTGTGAAGGTGAGAAAATAACGATATCCGCCACGAGCCTCAATATTCATCGGGCCACATACATCGGTATGTATGATTACAAACAAATCTGTTGCTCTCTTCATAGAACCGGAGAACGGTGTTTTAGTCATCTTGCCCATGAGGCACGGTTCGCAAGTACCAAGTGATTCATAATCAAGTGGTTCCAAAAGTCCATCAGCATGGAGTTTCTTCATGCGCTTTATACCGATATGACCTAAACGACAGTGCCACAAATAAGTTGCACTTTCATTATCAACTCTGCATCTTTTGGCTTCAATATTATGAATATGTGTATTACTACTATCGAGATTCAATAAGAATAGACCACTCTTCAAGGGTGCATGACCATAAAAGATATTACTCATATAAATAGAACAACCATTATTCTCTGATTTAAATGAATAACCGTTTCGCATTAAACAAGATCCAGATATAATGTTCATGCTCAACGCTGGCACCAAATAACAATTATTTAGGTCTAATATTAATCCCGAAGGTAGATGTAGAGGTAGCGTGCCGACTGCGATCACATCGACTTTGGAACCATTTCCCACGCGCATCGTCACCTCGTCCTTTGCCAGTGCCCGCTTATTCCGTAGTCCCTGTTTCGAGTTGCAAATATTAGCAACAGAACCAGTATCAAATACCCAGGTGCTACTGCGAGCTCTAGTAAGGTACACATCAATAACATGTATATCACATATACCTTTGTTCACCTTGCCATCCTTCTTATCCGCCAAATACTTGGGGCAGTTCCGCTTCCAGTGACCAGTCTGCTTGCAGTAGAAGCACTTAGTTTCAGGCTTAGGTCCAGACTTGAGTTTCTTCTCTTGAGCAGCAACTTGCTTGCCGTTCTTCTTGAAGTTCCCCTTTTTCTTCCCTTTGCCCTTTTTCTTGAAACTAGTGGTCTTGTTAACCATCAACACTTGATGCTCCTTCTTGATTTCTACCTCCGCAGCTTTCAGCATTGCGAAGAGCTCGGGAATAGTCTTGTTCATCCCTTGCATATTATAGTTCATCACGAAGCTCTTGTAGCTTGGTGGCAGTGTTTGGAGAATTCTGTCAATGACGCAATCATCCGGAAGATTAACTCCCAATTGAATCAAGTGATTATTATACCCAGACATTTTGAGTATATGCTCACTGAAAGAACTGTTCTCCTCCATCTTGCAGCTATAGAACTTATTGGAGACTTCATATCTCTCAATTCGGGCATTTGCTTGAAATATTAACTTCAACTCCTGGAACATCTCATATGCTCCATGACGTTCAAAACGTCGTTGAAGTCCCGATTCTAAGCCGTAAAGCATGGCACACTGAACTATCGAGTAGTCATCAGCTTTGCTCTGCCAGACGTTCATAACATCTGGTGTTGCTCCAGTAGCAGGCCTGGCACCCAGCGGTGCTTCCAGGACGTAATTTTTCTGTGCAGCAATGAGGATAATCCTCAAGTTACGGACCCAGTCCGTGTAATTGCTACCATCATCTTTCAACTTTGCTTTCTCAAGGAACGCATTAAAATTCAACGGAACAACAGCACGAGCCATCTATCTACAATCAACATAAACAAGCAAGATACTATCAGGTACTAAGTTCATGATAAATTTAAGTTCAATTAATCATATTATTTAAGAACTCCCACTTAGATAGACATCCCTCTAATCCTCTAAGTGATTATGTGATCCAAATCAACTAAACCATGACCGATCATCACGTGAGATGGAGTAGTTTTCAATGGTGAACATCGTTATGTTGATCATATCTACTATATGATTCACGCTCGACCTTTCGGTCTCCGTGTTCCGAGGCCATATCTGCATATGCTAGGCTCGTCAAGTTTAACCTGAGTATTCTGCGTGTGCAGAACTGGCTTGCACCCGTTGTAGATGGACGTAGAGCTTATCACACCCGATCATCACGTGGTGTCTGGGCACGACGAACTTTGGCAACGGTGCATACTCAGGGAGAACACTTCTTGATAATTTAGTGAGAGATCATCTTATAATGCTACCGTCAATCAAAGCAAGATAAGATGCATAAAAAGATAAACATCACATGCAATCAATATAAGTGATATGATATGGTCATCATCATCTTGTGCTTGTGATCTCCATCTCCGAAGCACCGTCATGATCACCATCGTCACCGGCGCGACACCTTGATCTCCATCGTAGCATCGTTGTCGTCTCGCCAATCTTATGCTTCCACGACTATCACTACCGTTTAGTAATAAAGTAAAGCATTACATCGCGATTGCATTGCATACAATAAAGCGACAACCATATGGCTCCTGCCAGTTGCCGATAACTCGGTTACAAAACATGATCATCTCATACAATGAAATTCAGCATCATGCTTTGACCATATCACATCACAACATGCCCTGCAAAAACAAGTTAGACGTCCTCTACTTTGTTGTTGCTTGTTTTACGTGGATGCTACGGGCTTAAGTAAGAACCAATCTCACCTACGCATCAAAACCACAACGATAGTTTGTCAAATAGACTCCGTTTTAACCTTCGCAAGGACCGGGCGTAGCCATACTTGGTTCAACTAAAGTTGGAGAGACAGTCGCCCGCAAGCCATCTCTGTGCAAAGCACGTCGAGGGAACCGGTCTCGCGTAAGCGTACGCGTAAGGTTGGTCTGGGTCGTCTCGTCCAACAATACCGCCGAACCAAAATATGACATGATGGTAGGCAGTATGACTTGTATCGTCCACAACTCACTTGTGTTCTACTCGTGCATATAACATCAACATCAATAACCTAGGCTCTGATGCCACTGTTGGGTTTCGTAGTAATTTCAAAAAATTTCCTACGCACACGCAAGATCATGTGATGCATAGCAACGAGGGGAGAGTATTGTCTACGTACCCAACACAGACCGACTGCGGAAGCGATGACATGACATAGAGGAAGTAGTCGTACGTCTTCTCGATCCAACCGATCAAGCACCGAAACTACGGCACCTCCGAGTTCGAGCACACGTTCAGCTCGATGACGATCCCCGGACTCCGATCCAGCAAAGTGTCGGGGAAGAGTTTCGTCAGCACGACGGCGTGGTGACGATCTTGATGAACTACAGCAGCAGGGCTTCGCCTAAACTCCGCTACGGTATTATCGAGGAATATGGTGGCAGGGGGCACCGCACACGGCTAAGGAATCGATCACGTGGATCAACTTGTGTCATCTTGTGTGTTTAGAGGTGCCCCTGCCTCCGTATATAAAGGAGGAGAGGAGGGGAGGCTGGCCGGCCAAGGGGGGGAGGCGCAGGAGAGTCCTACTCCCTCTGGGAGTAGGATTCCCCCTCCAATCCTAGTCCAACTAGGATTCCTCGGAGGGGAAAAGAGGAGGAGGGGGCCGGCCACCTCTCCTAGTCCTAATAGGACTAGGGGAAGGGGGGGGGCGCAGCCCAACTAGGGCAGCCCCTTCTCTTTTCCACTAAGGCCCACTATGGCCCAAATAGCTCCCGGGGGGTTCCGGTAACCCTCCCGGTATTCCGGTAAAATCCCGATTTCACCAGGAACACTTCCGATATCCAAATATAGGCTTCCAATATATCAATCTTTACGTCTCAACCATTTCGAGACTCCTCGTCATGTCCGTGATCACATCCGGGACTCCGAACAACCTTCGGTACATCAAAATGCATAAACTCATAATATAACTGTCATCGTAACCTTAAGCGTGCGGACCCTACGGGTTCGAGAACAATGTAGACATGACCGAGACACGTCTCCGGTCAATAACCAATAGCGGGACCTGGATGCCCATATTGGCTCCTACATATTCTACGAAGATCTTTATCGGTCAGACCGCATAACAACATACGTTGTTCCCTTTGTCATCGGTATGTTACTTGCCCGAGATTCGATCGTCGGTATCCAATACCTAGTTCAATCTCGTTACTGGCAAGTCTCTTTACTCGTTCCGTAATACATCATCTCACAACTAACATATTAGTTGTAATGCTTGCAAGGCTTATGTGATGTGTATTACCGAGAGGGCCCAGAGATACCTCTCCGACAATCGGAGTGACAAATCCTAATCTTGAAATACGCCAACCCAACATCGACCATTGGAGACACCTGTAGTACTCCTTTATAATCACCCAATTACGTTGTGACGTTTGGTAGTACCCAAAGTGTTCCTCCGGTAAACGGGAGTTGCATAATCTCATAGTCATAGGAACATGTATAAGTCATGAAGAAAGCAATAGCAACATACTAAACGATCGGGTGCTAAGCTAATGGAATGGGTCATGTCAATCAGATCATTCTACTAATGATGTGACCTCGTTAATCAAATAACAACTCATTGTTCATGGTTAGGAAACATAACCATCTTTGATTAACGAGCTAGTCAAGTAGAGGCATACTAGTGACACTTTGTTTGTCTATGTATTCACACATGTATTATGTTTCCGGTAAATACAATTCTAGCATGAATAATAAACATTTATCATGATTATAAGGAAATAAATAATAACTTTATTATTGCCTCTAGGGCATATTTCCTTCACCACCATCGCGAGTCCATCTTCAGGCACGACCATCGCTAGGTCATCCTCAGCCACCTCCATCTCTTGCCCATGGTCAGCCACCACCATCTCTTGCCCTTGGTCAGCCACCACCAGCGCTAGGTCATCCTCAGCCTGATGCCCATCATCATCCTACAGCTCCTCATCCCCACTCTGCTCCTCTTCTCCCGCACTCCAGTCTGGATCATCCTTGTTGTTGTCTATGCTGCTTCCAGAATTGCTGTTGCTTTCGCTACAGCCAGAATCGCTGCTGCTTTCGCTACAGCCATAGTCGCTGCTGCTTTGGCTGTAGCCAGTCTCGCTGCTGCTGCTCCCATTACCTTTCCAAAATGCAACAATGACCGTTAACAATTGATGTGAGACAAAGCCAAATGTAGAGGAATAAGAAGAGGCAGAACGTACCGGCATCATCATCGGTAGCGTAGCGCATGCGACACATAGTCGTGTTGAACACCTTCACGATGAGCATGGTGGCGTCGTCGTCGTACCTGAAGAGAAGGAAGTACCCCAGCCGCAGGTCGTAGGCACGGTAGAACTTCTCCCACCCACGAGACAAGTACATGTGGCCCTCCTTGATTACCAACTCCACATCCCACTGCCTGCGAAACCCGCTGCCGGCCTGTCGCAGCTTCACATTATTTGGCGGATCTTCACCCATCAGCATGTTCATAAAACTGTCAGGCAGCCTCTGCAGTTTGGGACAATGAGTGATGTAGCAAACAACAGATATCATAATGAGATGGATGAAGGGGAAATCTCTCGTTTTATATACCTGCGTCATGGATGATACTGAAGTCTCAAGTATGATAGTGAAGAACTCGGAAGCATCCAACTCGTACTGCGGTGTCGCAGAGCGGCGGTGGCTGCTTCCCGCCATCTTTGATAAGCAGCAGAAGAGACCAATTAGTACTCTTACAACAGATCATAAAACATGCATGATAACAGGCATTAGTCGCAAGTACCCCATATGTCCTATTTTTAGCAAAGTCATGCTAAAATTCATGGAAAATTTCAGCATTACCTTTGCTGAAAATAGGACATATGGAGTACCCGAATTTGCCGGAACGGAAGTTAATCGACATTCCGGCAAACTCAAGGGCCTCTCGGGGTACCTGCAATATCATTATCTAACCAAGGCATAGCTCAGGAAAACCACTTGCAATATCCTATGTCTCAAAAATATCAAGTAGCACCATCATGTTCGATTTCAATATAAGGAATATTACAAACTTAACAGTTAAGATCCCAGGTGAGTAACACACTTTGGTATTCTAGTTCAAAACAAAACTGACATAATTCTAGATGCCACAATCAGATCAAAATTTCAAACCACACACTTACTTTCAAATATCAAATTAGGAACATTTTGAGACATAGGAAAACAGTGTACATCTGAAAATGCTGCAAACTATGAAGAAAAACAAGAACACTTTGTAATACATGATTTGTTCAAATGCTGCAAACTATCAAATTAGTAACTTTCCCCTGCTTCTTTTTGGAAATGCTTGATTTGTTCAAATTTATCATTGAAGCCCAAGGCTTGTTGATAGTTACAACATTCGTACACTCCTGCCAGGGGATCTAATAAGTGAAATGGGATAAATTTGTGAGCAGGTTACGGCTGCATGTTAGAATACAACGCACTTATGAAGTTATGAGTTATGAGAATTCTACTAGTCCTAGGTCCTGACTTTACTCATGCTTGGTTGTAGGGACAGTCGTTGCATGCTATGGGTGGTGTGAAAGCTTCTGCGACACTCTTAGGAGCACCCCTTGGGCACAACTCATCTTTCTTGCAGGGCCCTGCATTTTCGCTTCCTCGCATAAGGGAGGCCATATGGTGTGGAAGCACCAACTCTAGCACAGAAAAAGGTAAACTTAATATCATCAAAATGCTAGTAATTTGTTTTTGGACAGTTAGTAATTTGTTAAGGCTTGTTTACCACTACTAAGACCATTTTTTTAAACTAATCTATAGCTGGAAGAAACTAACTAGAAAAAGTGAAACATGGGAGGAACCTGCTGTCAGTTTTAAAGAAGCTGATTTTTTTTGAGGGGTAAGAAGCTGAATTGGTCATTCTCCATAGAAATCATACCAATTCTAGCTACATTGGGGAGCTGCTAATTCATCTTCACCAACCAAATTCAGTGAATTAAGCACATAATCCAGTCAAGCTGTTTATTCATAATGGTGTCACTCTTACTACTGAACGTACGTGGTTAGTAGGCAGCGAATTAGCTTCAGTCAGATTAACATGCTGCACTTGATGCTTTGCTGACTGCTTGATCTTCTCCCCCTCCTCCTTATACTCTATATCACCATTACTACCAATGCTAGCCTTTTTGGCGATTATTTTAACCCCTCCTCACCGCCGCCGCCGTCGAGCGCCACCCTGCTTGCACCCTCCGTGCAGCCGGCGATGCAACTGTCGCACTACAGCCAGCAGCTACTAGCCATGGCAACCATGGGAGAAACTCAGTACTACTACTCCAAAGCCGGTCCAGGGCACGTCGTACTCCCGGACGCACCACAACCGCCGGCAGCTGAACCCACCAAGCCGGTCGGAGGGCGGCACCGCGGACGGCCTTGTGGCAGCACCGCAAAGTCCAAATCCAAGTCGAAGGTCGCCAACACCGCCGCTGCAGCTGCGCGCTGGCAGCAGCAGCACGAAGCTACTACCGCGTCTGCCATCATCGCCCAGCAGGAAACCGTGGGCGCCCAGCAGGAAACCATGGGCGCCGGCAGCGCGGGGGTGGTGGAGGAGGTGGAGGAGGCGTGAGCAGAGACGACGGGGCTGCGGCGGTGCGGGGGCGCGAGGCCTCGTGTCGTCGCCGTGTGTGCTAGGACAATGGGGAGGCGGAGGGCGCGGCGGAAGGGGAGGGAGGGAGGGAATGGGGAGGAAGGGTGGAGAGGGAGGAAGGAGGAAGGAGGAGAGGTACCTGGGCGGGTGCGGCCGGTCGCCGGAGGGGTTGGGGTCGGCAGCGGGGGTGGATTCCAGCGGGGGTCGGGGCGGCGGCGGCAGGGGACGGAGGGGACGGAGGGGGCGGCGGCGGCGGCGTACGGTTGGGAATTAGGTCGAGTGGGGAGGAAGGAAGGGCCGGGAGGGAAACAGGTGGAGTGAGGGGGAAGCTTACTAATGGCACACCGCGTGGTAGTGCGCCATTACTAGTTAGAACTAGTAATGGCGCACTTCGGTAGGATGCGCCATTAGAACGTATGCAAAAATGAAAAAAAATATCACTAGTGGCGCACCTTTTTTGTGGTGCGCCATTAGTGTCTTCCATACTAATGGCGCACCGCCAACTGGTGCGCCATTAGTATATAGTAGTGGCGCACTACTTCCCTGGTGCACCATTAGTGTCAATCCTATCTATAGCCCTTTTCCTAGTAGTGTACCTTGCTGTTTTTATATTTGCAGATTACAAAAACCTATATCTACCATCCATATTGCACTTGTATCACCATATCTTCGCCGAACTAGTGCATCTTACAATTTACCATTGTATTTGGTGTGTTGGGGACACAAGAGACTCTGTTATTTGGTTGCAGGGTTGTTTGAGAGAGACCACCTTCATCCTACGCCTCCCATGGATTGACAAACCTTAGGTCATCCACTTGAGGGAAATTTGATACTGTCCTACAAACCTCTGCACTTGAAGGCCCAACAACGTCTACAAGAAAAAGGTTGCGTAATAGACATCACCGCCAGCACCGCGCAGGCATGGCCCGGCGGACCAAGGCGGCTGCA